>NC_092238.1:15046308-15191308 GCF_036320965.1 Panulirus ornatus | reverse complement strand
ACACACACACACACACACACACACACACACACACACACACACACACACACACACACACACATAGAGGAGAGGGAAACAAACACAAAACTCCCTGATGAATGCCTCATTCATTGTAAATAGAGCAATTACCTCTCCACTCTTATTCATCATGAATGGTGTAGTTACTTTCACACACAGTCATGATTTTTGGAGTAATTACCTTCACACTTACATACACACAAGGAATAAACTGATTTATGAACCTATGAACGTAGAGAGAATGCTGTAGTTTAAAAAGTTTTTTTTTGACAATAGGGAAAGTTCAAGAGATGGGGGCCCCCACGAGTATAGAACTCCCTCCCTGCACCGTACCAGTAGGTGACTACACACACTGAAGTTGGTGCAGAGAAGACCGCACTAGATAGCAAAATGAAATTCAAGATCTTATAGGATCCACTTCCCAGAAGGCCATTTATGTACAAGCCAGTGGTAGGAGCGAAATATGAGGGGGTCCCTGGATGATATATCTCTTGGCTATTAAATCTGTCAGCGTCAATTCTTGGGAGTTTGGTAAAATTTGGAAGTTGAAAAATCTCAGGTTCATACCGAATGGCCAGATTGTTGAAAAACTCAGAATATGAAAATTTCAAAATACTTGATCATAAACGATATCCGAACAGTGAATTATGTGAGGGGCTAATATGGGGAGAGTGAGCAAGTATTCCTAAGAATCTGTATAGTAACTTTGAGCATATACAGATGGTGCAATATTTACAACAGAAAGTAACACTGAAAGCTGGGTATGAGATGTTCGCCTCGGTTACATCTTATTTGTATGACCAAAAGATATATTACTGTTGTTCTGCTCTTTTGGAGGATCAAGTAAGACTTTTCATGACGTATTCAGTTATAGGAAAGCACTATAACTAGACAATTGTGAATACATCTACAATACATCTATGGTGTCGAGGTTAGAGTTCCTAGCCGTGACGCATTCACGGGCCGCCCCAGGTCGAATGTACTTGATGATGTTGTAGTCGTGGAAAAAAAAAGGCTTACTGAAGAGGTAAGATATCTCTTCTGCCAAAAGGGATACATGATATATTGTGCGAAGGAGGGAAAGACAAGGGAAAGGAGAGGGCAGGATGAGCCCACTTAATAAAAGATAATCTAAAGTTGCAAGAAATAGTGGAGGATGGCCAACATATTGGGAAGAGAAGCATCTAGGGAGTAAGTGCACGATGGTGTTAGTATTACATAATCTTCCGCAGAATTTTAACGATCCATAAAAGATATATGATAACGACATTGAAGGAGAAATCACGATGTTAACTGAAGCACTAGATCATTCACTTCTGCAAAATGGTATGGTACTGACGATGGGAATTTCAATCAAAAAGAGACAGATTGGGGGAATTGGGATTTTCGTGATGATAAGGAGTCACGAAAACGCAAGTCTTTAGAGTATAAACTGGATTCTCATCCTGGAACCACTCACCCTCCTCACTTCCTATTCGCACACACGCCTTACGACTCAACACAACTAAGTAGGTATATTCAGCAAGCTTATACCTCTGTGATTCGAGTAATCTCTTTTGTTCCCAATGTCTTTATACGCTGAGACTTTACGGGTATTTCGCCAATCTTTAGGCACCTCACCTTAAGCCATATATTCCCCTAATATCATATCTAACTAATCAGTAATACTTGTCACTCACTTGCTCGAGAAATTCAACTGCAATCTCATACACTCCAAACACTCTGCCAGACTTCATGTTACGCTCGGCATTCACTATCTCTTCTTCCACCAAACCACTTTACATGACTCTCTTACTTGGCATACCTCATCATTCCAAGCACACCTCATCTCTCGCCCTGTCATCTATCTGTCTAACACATTCAACAGCTCTTCTAAGTATTCACTCCATTTCTTCACTTCTTTGCTTGTTACCACTTCCTCATCTGTCTCCCTCCCTGATGCTCCTATTTGTTCTCGTTCTCCTCACGCTATTCACCTCCTTCCAAAACTTTTTTCTTATTCCTCTTGTACATCTCCCAATCATTCGCGGTCCTTACCTACAGTTAACGTTCAAGTAACTCTCTTTGTTCTTTCATTGACAGCTTAAATTCCCAATCCCGCCACTTACCAGCCTTTCTCACATGCCCATATCCCACTTTCCTCATCCCACACACCTCTCACATCTAGGTGCTCCTTCCTCAATCATCTTCCATTCCTCACCCTACTCTCCAAGTTACGTTTACTTTCAACTTGTCATTCTTTACCCAATCTCATGATATCTTCTTGCAAAAACCTGGTTTCAAGCTCTGTCACTTTTGCCATCTTTCCCATCTATACTGCTTCATCTTTATCTAGATCTTTTAGCGACATTCATCTTCACCTTCACCAAGAAATGATCGGACATCCCACCAGCTGCCCCTCTCAATAAATGTGCATCCAAGAGTCTTACTTTAGTTCGTCTACCAACGATCATTATCCATAAATGTCTGTTTACCTCTCAGCAACGTACACGTAAATAAATGGACCACTTTCTAAACCATGTACTCACAAACACCAATTCTGTATCAGCGTTAACACCCAAGAATTAAGGTACGCCTACTCGTTCACACTCAAGGGTTACGGTGTACTTGGTTGCTCACATCCGAAAGTTAAAGTTTAACAGTTTGTTAACACCCTAGAGTGGAGGTGCACCCATTTGGTCATGTCTCAGAGTTAAGGGAAACTCGCTCCTTCCCGAACCAGTGCTAAGGTACACCAGCTTCTTTCCACACCAGAATCATGGTACACCTGCTCGTTCCCACATCCAAGTTAAGGCACACCAGCTCTTTCCCATACCATAGTTAGGTCACACTCTCGTTCTCGCACGAGGTTCAAGTTCTGCCATCTGGTTCCAACGCTTGTCACTGACTGACAGACATCCCAACACCCACAAGCGTCAACCTGCCAGAAGGATCAACAAATTCATTCATAATGACTTTGAGATTAATGCTTCAAGTGATCTGGTTCTTCCCATACAGCAGAGACCAGATTCTCGGTCATGCGACTAATGATTCTTCTCATATAGCAGAGAGCAGGTGTTCCGCCATGGTTATACTTCACCCAACATGCGCAATTCTTGCCTCTGTATCTGTCAAGTGTAAATACGTGATGGACAGGAGTCCAAGTTCTTGATCAAGACAACATCTCAACCCTTCTGTAAAGGCGACAATCATTGCATCTGGTGCACTGATCCTCGGCCCAGTGACAAGAACGTCTCCAGTAGGTAAATCTTTAATCTCTCTCTCTCTCTCTCTGTCTCTCTCTCTCTCTCTCTCTCTCTCTCTCTCTCTCTCTCTCTCTCTCTCTCTCTCTCTCTCTCTGTCTCTCTCTCTCTCTCTCTCTCTCTCTCTCTCTCTCTCTCTCTCTCTCTCTCTCTCTCTCTCTCTCTCTCTCTCTCTCTCTCTCAGTACATCCGGTTATGATAATGTACGATAGTCGCAGTGGATCTGCGCGAGGCAAACGTCTGAAATGCTTGAAGCAAGTTTTTGAAGCAAGTAAATCAAGTATTTGAAGCAAGTGTTCGATAGAGGTGAAGCAAGTGGTCGAAGGAAGTGTGTGAAGCAAGACTATCAGTATCCGAAACTTATGAAGCCACCGCCCGAGGGAGACATCGGAAGTGCTTCAAACAGACTTGTGAGGCAAGTGTTCCAGTTGTCTGACGAGTCCACGGAGCAGGAGGGAAAACCTCTCAAAGCTGCGAAGGAAGATTTGATATATGCATCTGAAGCAAGCAAGTTTATAACGCATAAAGCGTGTGTCTCTAGTCTGTGAAGCAAGTTCACGCAGAAAGTAATTATTTGTAACAAGTGTTTAAAGCGTAGATATTAAATGTTTCATGTACAGTGACTGGGTAGCAAATGCAAGTGTTTTATATAGATATTTGCTAAGGCGTCTGAAGTTTGGAACCAGATGCTTGAAGTGTAGGATGTTGGCGTCTGAAACGTTTGTACCATACAAAGGAAGTGCCTGAAGAGCTTGAAACAAGTATTATAAATGTGTTTAGCAAGTGGCTGAGGTGTGTGAAAAGATGCCTAAATTGCTGGAAGAAATTGTGTGAAAGAGGAGTGTGAACAGCATGCAGCAACTGAACCATGTGCATAAACATGAAAGAAGTGTATGAAAGAATTGGCCAACGGTATCAGGCAAGTGTCTATAGTGTTTTCAGTGTATGAAGTAAGTGTTCAGTGTCTGTGAAGCAAGTGTGTCAAGTGTGTGATGAAAAATGTCTATAGAGCTATTGAATGTGCGTGAAACGCGTTGGAGAAAATGTCGGAAGACAAAGAGGAAAGGCTACAGTGCATGAAGGATCTATTGTAAGTGTTAAAAGGATATATGAAGTCAATGTTTCAGGATGTATAAAGAAAGTGATTTCTGTGTTTGAAGCAAAAGTTTTATGTGTTTGAGGAAGGTGATGCAATCATTACAAGTATATGAAGGTAAACGTAAGGTAAGAGTCTCAAGTATTTCAAGTATATAGGTACGTAAGTGTCTAAAATATCTGAAACATGTGAGGCTAATGTTGGGAATGTATCTCTCACTTGTATATATCGCAAGTCTTATAACATTATTACATAAAGAGAAATTAACTTCATTAGAATTAGTTCTAACTGTTCTTTGCTCCTTCCCCAAAATTTCACCCTTCACACCTGAAGTACTTAAGGATTGATAGAAATGATAACAATAATGAGAATCATATTAAAGATAATGATGGTAATAATCATATCATTATCATTGATAATTATAATCATAATGATGATGATGATAATGATAATAAAACAAGCGACGCATCAGCTGACATCACAGCATAAGACTGAACCCGGAACATACCATCAGATCCCTGGTAAAGTGAGACCGACCCGTGTGCTGTCATTATGATCAGACGCCAGCTGCTCCACCGTTACCTGGGTACACTAAAACACACAAATTCTCTTGACAGTTGACCTGTAAATTTACTGGCCTGACCCACTAAGTGTGGGTCTCGAAGATTATGAGAATTTACGAGAGTTACAAAGAATATTCCCACGACTGATTTTATGGTCATCAAAAGACTGTTGCTCCTTTTCAGGAAGAATGAACAGCAGTTTCTCGATGTTTATGGGGATTTCATTTCCCCGAAGATGCCTTGCATATATGAACGACTATCAGGATATAATCATCAATGTACAGCTGGTGTAGACTGATTAGTACCAAACTGGTATTTCTGAGATCTGGAAAGTAGAGACACGTACAGTCTAAACAAGTATATAAGGAAAAAGGTTTAGGACTACAAATATACATGTGTCAGTCGAGGTTACATGAAGGATCTTCCCAATGTGAGGTCATCATGGCTAAGATAACCCAAGTTATTCTCGTCGTTTCACGGATGTGGCCGAATGTCTGAGGAGTCTTGTCATTCTGTACACACGTCAGGCTCTCTTATGTCATGCACAACATCAAGAAAGGACTAAAGAAATTCTCACCATCTGATGATATCACTTCACTTCACATCTTGTGAGCCGTGGCGTCTGTGTCTTTAAACAACCGACATCTGAATTCACAAGAATAACAGCCAATCCGTTGACTTCAACAGTGAGAGTAAACGGGTACAACTAACTCCCCAGCGAAGGAAATCAATGGGTTGGCTTACTATCAAGTGCAGCTAAGAGCCATCTGTATCCATACTTGAACATTGGGTTGGCTTAACAGGAACGCTAGATCAACCCATCTGTCTCTATAGTTTAATCCAACCGTTGGTAGACTTAACAGTAAACAGATTGGGATATCCTTCTCCACAATCATATAGACCAATCGGCAGGTTTGACAGTAAATAGAGAGGTGCCATCTGTCTCAACACCCCAAGCAACACATCAGTCGTCTGTATAGTGACCGTGAATTGAGACATCTGTCTCCTCAAAACGCCCAGTAGTGTGGCTGGGGTCAGATCCACACTTAAAATAATCACTTGGGAAGTCTACGGTGAATGACATTCTGAAGAACATGCATAAGTCGACACATATGTCAGCCCACTGGCTAGTTTTTACAGGGATTTACATACACTGATAATTTTGGCTGGTATATACATATCCTGATAATCTTGGTGGAGACTGACACACTCTGATGATCATGGTAGGGATTTACGCACCCTAGTAATCTTAACACGGATTTACACACACTCATGATCTTCAGAGGGATTTACGCATCTCGTAAACTTTACAGGGATTTGCGTATCTGAGCAATACTAATAGGGATTCACGCACACTAGAAATCTTGACAGTAATTCCCACACCCTGATAATCTTGACAGGGACTCGCACATTCTGGGAATCTTGACAGTGATTCACACCCCTTGGCAGTCTTGACAGGAATTCGATTACCCCAGTAATCTTGATAGATATTCACACACCCTGGCAATCTTGTCAAGGAATCACACACCCTGGCAATCTCGACAGAGCTTCACACACCTTAGTAATCTTGACAGCGAATTCATACACCTCGGCAGCAATAGTCAAAGGACAAGCTGGATTGGACCTAGCAGTTTTCTGACACCCAAGCCAGTAATGTTGTTGTCAAGACAGAAATAATGACAGAAGCAAAAAAAAGACTGGCACTCCTGAGGGAAGATGACTTGCGTCTTTGTTGCTGAATTCCAGATAGATTTTTCTTTTTCCTTTAATCAGACCAGCTGATGGGCGGTGAAAAATGCGTTGCTCAAATCATCTGCAACAACAGTCTTGGATGTTTATACCATACCATAGGACACTGGCGTAGATAGTATCAAACACTATAGTTTATCATTTACAATGGTTTAACTTTGTTCTATCCAAATCTTCTCTGAATGATATCATTCATTAAGCGTGTACTGACACATAGTTTCATAAGATGATATATATTTCCTACCTATACATGAGTCTGCTCTTGCTATAGTGCACGGCTGTACCGTAGCACACATGACTGATGTCTCAGTCAATTGGATGATTCTTGAACGTCTGTGTACGAACCAACGGGAGTCTAGCGTGCGTGTATATATGCGTCTCTGCTGATAACTGTACACAACGACTGGTCTCGAATGAAGGAGGGAATCATAGAGTCATTGCAAAAGCTGAGACGAACACGAGGAAATGAATACCATAATTTGATTAAGGTCATCTCTCTCTCTCTCTCTCTCTCTCTCTCTCTCTCTCCACACACACACACACACACACACACACACACACACACATATATATATATATATATATATATATATATATATATATATATATATATATATATATATATATATATATATATATATTTTTTTTTTTTTTTTTTTTATACTTTGTCGCTGTCTCCCGCGTTTGCGAGGTAGCGCAAGGGAACAGACGAAAGAAATGGCCCAACCCCCCCCCATACACATGTACATACACACGTCCACACACGGAAATATACATACCTACACAGCTTTCCATGGTTTACCCCGGACGCTTCACATGCCTTGATTCATATCCACTGACAGCACGTCAACCCCTGTATACCACATCGCTCCAATTCACTCTATTCCTTGCCCTCCTTTCACCCTCCTGCATGTTCAGGCCCCGATCACACAAAATCCTTTTCACTCCATCTTTCCACCTCCAATTTGGTCTCCCTCTTCTCCTCGTTCCCTCCACCTCCGACACATATATCCTCTTGGTCAATCTTTCCTCACTCATTCTCTCCATGTGCCCAAACCATTTCAAAACACCCTCTTCTGCTCTCTCAACCACGCTCTTTTTATTTCCACACATCTCTCTTACCCTTACGTTACTTACTCGATCAAACCACCTCACACCACACATTGTCCTCAAACATCTCATTTCCAGCACATCCATCCTCCTGCGCACAACTCTATCCATAGCCCACGCCTCGCAACCATACAACATTGTTGGAACTACTATTCCTTCAAACATACCCATTTTTGCTTTCCGGGATAATGTTCTCGACTTCCACACATTTTTCAAGGCTCCCAAAATTTTCGCCCCCTCCCCCACCCTATGATCCACTTCCGCTTCCATGGTTCCATCCGCTGACAGATCCACTCCCAGATATCTAAAACACTTCACTTCCTCCAGTTTTTCACCATTCAAACTCACCTCCCAATTGACTTGACCCTCAACCCTACTGTACCTAATAACCTTGCTCTTATTCACATTTACTCTTAACTTTCTTCTTCCACACACTTTACCAAACTCCGTCACCAGCTTCTGCAGTTTCTCACATGAATCCGCCAACAGCGCTGTATCATCAGCGAACAACAACTGACTCACTTCCCAAGCTCTCTCATCCCCAACAGACTTCATACTTGCCCCTCTTTCCAAGACTCTTGCATTTACCTCCCTAACAACCCCATCCATAAACAAATTAAACAACCATGGAGACATCACACACCCCTGCCGCAAACCTACATTCACTGAGAACCAATCACTTTCCTCTCTTCCTACACGTACACATGCCTTACATCCTCGATAAAAACTTTTCACTGCTTCTAACATATATATATATATATATATATATATATATACATATATATATATATATATTATTTATTATTTATTTTGCTTTGTCGCTGTCTCCCGCGTTTGCGAGGTAGCGCAAGGAAACAGACGATAGAAATGGCCCAACCCACCCCCATACACATGTATATACACACACGTCCACACACGCAAATATACATGCCTATACATCTCAATGTACACATATATATTGCACACACAGACACATACATATATACCCATGCACACAATTCAAACTGTCTGCCTTTATTCATTCCCATCGCCACCTCGCCACACACACACACACATATATATATATATATATATATATATATATATATATATATATATATATATATATATATATATATATATATATATATATATATATGTATATATACCCTGATCTAAGCCAGATACCCAATTTTGTCGGTCGGCAAGATTGCCTGTGGACCGACTACCGCTACCAGGAATCGAACCGATGCGCTCGACCCTGGGGACCCGTGAATGCGTCACGGCCATGAACGCTAACCGCTACACCACGGGAGCGTGGACAGGTTGTGTGGAAACCTTGCATTACATCTCGTTTTGTCGATCTGTCAAGTGCATAACTACCCTCTTACATGGTCAGTGATAACGACCGGGTCCGGTTGTAAATTTTCCTACATTACAATTCGCCGCGCCAATCACTGGTGTTGTATCGGGAAAATGAATCTCTCGTGGGGCAAAATATTCAGCTGATCAGCAGAGCTAAGCAAGGTTAAGGTTGGTTCAGCTAGGCTAGGCTGCCTTGGGTAATGTTCAGAATACTTCAGCAAAACCTGCCATCACCAACGCGTCATTAAAGTGACCGAGAGTAGTGAGGCTTAGATGACTAGTTCTTCATGTTGATATGAACGTCACTCTCACTCTAACATTGTAACGTTAAACCTACTGTGTTGGCGACGGACCTCAGTCTTGCCCACAATCTTCGCCATTCCCATCATGGTCGACAGTAAACTTGGTTCCCAGTTCGATACATCGGTAAATCAGTTACTGTTTTACCTCATTACATTCCATCACGATTAATGTGCGTCATTTGCCAATATAAATGCATTCGTAAATTAAAATGCGTATGGTCATTACACTTATATGGCTGGTGGGGGAGAGGGAGGGAGGGAGGGAGGGGGGAGTGTACCACAAGGACAAGGGAGGGGGGGGGGTGGGAGGAAGGGGGAGGGGGAGGAAGGTGGGGGCAAAGGGGGGGAGGGAGGAACTGCGCTCCCTCTGGTGGCGTCCCGAGGCAAGCTGGTGATGTATACATGACCACGGCAGGAGGGGAAGAGAGAGAGAGAGAGAGAGAGAGAGAGAGAGAGAGAGAGAGAGAGAGAGAGAGAGAGAGTGGGGGGGGGGTAGAGAAATGCATATCAACAGAAAAAAAGGAATACATAAGAAGAAGAAAAGTAACTCTATAGGAAAAGAGAACGAGAAAGAGAGAGGGGAAAAGAGAGAGGAAGGTATGTGTCGAATGCTGCCTACCTATCAGTTCCTACGACAATATTTGCCCACTGATGCGTAGCGCTCACCGCAGGAATATCCAGGGTTATGAGGCACTAGTCGAGTGAGTTGTCAGGTGGTATGTGTGATATGGATGGACTGCACGTTTGGAGAGAGAGAGAGAGAGAGAGAGAGAGAGAGAGAGAGAGAGAGAGAGAGAGAGAGAGAGAGAGAGAGAGAGAGAGAGAGAGAGAGGAATGCATATGAACGAAGGGAGAAAAGAAAAGATATAAATAGGAAGAGAAAAAGAAAACAAGGAAAGAAAAAATCACAGGAATATACAAGAGAGAGAGAGAGAGAGAGAGAGAGAGAGAGAGAGAGAGAGAGAGAGAGAGAGAGAGAGAGAGAGAGCCGTCCAAGCCTGGGCCGGACAGCAGCGCCTCTAGCGGCCAGCCAGCACAGTATCGTCGTGTACCGTAAATAAACAATCATGCGGCGCAAAATGGAGACCGAGGTGCGTGTGGCAACATCAACTGCGTCTACCAACATCAGCTGCGTCTGTCAACATCAACTGCGTCATCCAACATCAGCTGCATCTGTCAACATCAACTACGTCATCCAACATCAGCTGCATCTGTCAACATCCACTACGTCATCCAACATCAGCTGCGTCTGTCGACATCAACTGCGTCTTCCAACATCAACTTAGCCTGGCAACATCATCTACGTCTGGCAACATCCTCACACTTTTCTCCCTTCTTTTGTATACATTCCCGGGCGCCAGTTCACCTAGGAATCAAGTTAGTATCGTTATGTCCTGCACTGCCTCGATATTATTAGCTGAGGAGGAATCGAACCCGTGTACCTGGCCTCCTGAAGATCATGTTCTTGTCGGCCAGATGCAGTTGACAAGGTGTGAACCTGATGACAACATGGGAGGGGAGTATAAGGTGGCCCCGCTTGAGCAAGTTATGTCTATGATATTTCATGATCATTGATGTGTGGGGGAGATAACAGGAGGGAGGAAGGCTCTCCTCTTAACAGGAAGGAGGCTTCCATCATAACAGGAAGGAAGGTGGAGAAGACTACCCTTATAACAGGAGGGAGGAAGGCTCTCCTCTTAACAGGAAGGAGGCTTCCATCATAACAGGAAGGAAGGTGGAGATGACTACCCTTATAACAGGAGGGAGGAAGTCTCCCGTCATAGCAGGAAGGAAGGAAGAAGAAAGTTACCCTTACAACAGGAGGGAGGGAGACTCATAACGGGAGGGAGTCTATCATCATAATAGGAAGGAAGGAGGACTGTCCCTGATAGCGGGATGGAGGGAGAATGGCTTCACTCATGAAGGAATGGGCTTCCTTCACAACAGGAGGAAAAAACTGAAGAAGGCTAACCTCATAACAGGAGAGGAAATGGAAGGAAAAGAGACTTCCTTCAAGACATGTGGGATGAACACTTCTCTCATATCTGGTCTTATGAGAGAAATGAGACTCACTTCGCCTCAACCAAGTATATGGAAGATGTGTCTCTCAAACACCTATGTATGATTGAAGAGAACGGTTCTCTCTCTCTCTCTCTCTCTCTCTCTCTCTCTCTCTCTCTCTCTCTCTCTCTCTCTCTCTCTCTCTCTCTCCCCCACGACACCAGGACCAGAACAGACTTTACTCATGCCCAGGTCTCGGGGAAGTGGTACCACCAATGCCCACGTCTCAGGAGAGGTGAATCTACAATTTGCTGAAATGTCAGGGAAGATGATCGTATGATCACCAAGGTGGTTCTACCATTGCCTAGGTGTCAGGGAAGGTAGTCACACCATTGCCCAGGTGTCAGGGAAGGTAGTCCCACTAATACCCAGGTGTCAGGGGATGTGGTTCAACCATTACCCGTTTGTCAAGGGAAGTGGTTCCGCCCTAATCCAGGTGTCAGCAGATAAAGTGGTTCCACCATTGCCCAGCTGTCAAGGAACATAGTGTTACCATTGCTCAGGTGTTAGGGGAGGTGGTCCCACCATTGCCCAGGTGTCAGGGAAGGTGTTTCCATCATTGTCCATGTATCAGGGAAGGCTTTCCCACCATTGCCCAGGTGTCAGGGAAGGGAGTCCCACCATTGCCAAAGTCTCAAAGAAGTTGGTTCTACCATTCAACCTGTATCATGGAAGGTGGCGCCACCAGTGTCCAGGTGTGTGGGAGGGACTATGGGTCATGGAGGTCGTACACCTCGAGTTCGTGGAGGGGCAGAGTTACCATGCTCACATGATAGGCAGTGGAGAGGAAAGCCTCCTCTCTCTCTCTCTCTCTCTCTCTCTCTCTCTCTCTCTCTCTCTCTCTCTCTCTCTCTCTCTCTCTCATTGGCCAGGGGGCCTAATTTGAATAGATTTTCGTAATGTCATTTATCATCATTTAAAAAGATTATCAGGTTGCCTTTAATTAGACGCCATTACATGATAATATTAGGTAATCTTCATAGAAATATTGTATTAACCTATCTGGTTTTTACTCCTGATAACAGTACGAACTGGATATCTTAATTCCCTTGTCTGTTCATCAGCAAATGCAACAAAAGACTAATGAAATAGTACGATGATAAGATTCGGTGATGAGTCATGATTGGCTGCTTATTCGACCTCAACACACAAATATCCAGCGCCCTTCCCTGAGGAACTTGATCATGCTGTGCTCACTTCGATGAGATGTCTTTTTCTTGTAGAACTTACTTGGTATCAAGAAGAATCAGCACTTGAAGGGAAAAATTATATTCATGAAGAGCAAATCTGATTTTTTGTTTGGTTTCACCGTTCGTTATTTACGAAGATGTAAACGTGAGGCGTTGGTCACGTACCCCCAATCCAAGCCATGGTCGAAGTCTTTTATTCTTTTTGCTTCATCAAGGTTGTCAGCAACATACCCCAGGCTCACACAGTCTCCATCTCATAAATTACTTTTGACCATATATCTTGACATATATCCTTATTCTCTATTCCTGTTTTTTCTTCCTTTATTCATTTGTAAATTCATGGCTGCACAAAAATGATTCAGTTCTCCATTGCCGAATCGGAATGGTGCCAATAGTCAAAGGCAGGACTGCTCTTGGGGCCCATTTGAACGTCATGAAGCAACTGGGAAGCACGACACTTTCCTAATCACATCTTCCAAAACAAGTCAGGAACATTTAGCTGGTTCTCAAAATAAAGAAATAAAGTTTTGTCAAAGGCTTTTCATATTAATGTAGTCAGGGAAAGTATTATCAGAAATTCCGCAACTGTTCAAGAGGATAGTGTGTCCTACATTCCTTGTGAGGAGATGATCAGTTGTAGATTGGTCACACTGGAAGGATTCTTGATGTTAGGGTTAAATAACATGAAATAGTATTATGTATGGCTAAGGATCTAATACAATATATCTTCGCTTCAGAGATTTTGGCTATACTAGTGCCTGGTGCAAGGCGAAGGTTGTCAAATACAATTGCTCAGTAACTGATAGAATTATTGTTCAATCCTCTGATCAATGATATTTCTTTCTAAATTAGGTAACTTTTTAAGTGAAATCAATGAAACAAATAATAAATTTGTTTCCCCAAATGTAAGTTAACCTGAGAGATGAAGTTTTCGAGGGTGATCTGTTCCTTGACTCCTTCAACTGTTTCTTGAGTCATGTACCTGCCCCTTCCAGTGGCCGGTGGTATGATATATTCTGGTTCTCTTTATTCGTACTCAGTCTTGACAAGGTAATATACTAAAATGCCTGATCACTCATATTTCTCGTTTCCATGTGGTTTTACACACGCACACACACACGCACACACACACACACACACACACACACACACACACACACACACACACGTTATTTATTTTACATATTCCATCGCCGACTCCCACATTTAGCGAGGTAGCGCAAGGAATCAGAAGAAAGAATGGCTCAACCCACCCACATACACATGTATATACATAAATGTCCACACACGCACATATACATACCTACACATTTCAACGTATACATACATATACATATACATACCTATACATTTCAATATATAATACATATGCATACACAGACGTACATATATACACAAGTACATAGATTCATACTTGCTGCCTTCATCCATCCCATTGCTACCCCGCCAAACAGGACTTAGCATCCCCCCCTCTCCTGCGAGGTAGCGCTAGGAAAAGACAAAAAAGGCCACATTCGTTCACACTCAGTCTCTAGCTTTGATATGTAATGCACCGAAACCACAGCTCCCTTTCCGCATCCAGTCTCCACAAAACATTACATAATTTACCCAAGACGCTTCACATGCCCTGTTTCAATCCATTGACAGCACATCGACCGCACTATATCAGATCACTCCAATTCACTCTTTTCCTTGCACGATTTTCACCCTCCTGTAAGTTCACTCCATCCTTCCACCTTCAATTTGGTCTCCCGCTTCTCCTCTTCGTCTCAACCTCTAGCACATACGTCCTCTTTGTCAATCTTTCCTCACTCATTCTCTTCATGTGACCAAACCATTCCAACAAACTCTCTTCTGCTCTTTCAACTACACTCTTTTATTACCACACATTTCTCTTACCCTTTCATTACTTACTCGATCAAACCACCTCACACCACACATTGTCCTAAAGCATTTCATTTCCAGCACATCCACCCTCCACCGCACAACCCTATCTATAGCCCATGCCTCGCAACCATAAGACAGTGCTGGAACCACTATTCCTTCAAACATATTCATTTTTGCTCTCCGAACGTTCTCGCCTTCCACACATTTTTCAACGTTCCCAGAACTTTCGCCCCCTCCCCGACCTTGTGACTCACTTCCGCTTCCTTTGCTCCATCCGCTGCTAAATCCACTCCCATATATCTAAAACACTTCTCTTCCTCCAGTTTTTGTCCATTTAAACTTACTTTCCAGTCAACTTGTCCCTCACCCCCACTGAACCTAATAAGATGGTTCTTATTCACATTTACTCTCAGCTTTCTTCTATCACACACTTTACCAACTTCTGCAGTTTCTCTTCCGACTCAGCCACAGGCAATTTATCATCAGCGAAGAACAACTGACTCACTTCACAAGCCCTCTCATTCACAACAGACTGCATACTTGCCCCTCTCTCCAAAACTCTTGCATTCACTTCCCTAACCACCTCATCCATAAACAAATTAAACATCCATGGAGACATTACGCATCCCTGCCGCAAACGATATTCTCTGGGAATCAATCACTTTTCTCTCTTCCTACTCGGACACATGGCTTACATCCTTAGTAAAAACTTTCATAGCTAGCAACTTACCTCCCACACCGTATACACCTATCAACTCTATCATATGCCTTCTCCGGATCCATAGAAGCTACATACAAATCCATTTGTTTTTCTAAGCATTTTTCACAGACATTCTTTAAAGCAAACACCTAATCCACACATCCTCTACCACTTCTGAAACCATACTGCTCTTCCCCAATCTGATGCTCTGTATATGCCTTTACTCTCTCAATCTACACCCTCTCATATAATTTCCCAGGAATACTCAACAAACTTATACCTCTGTAATTTGAACACTCACCTTTATCCCCTTTGCTTTTGTACAATGGCACTATGCATACATTCCGCCAATCCTCTGGTACTTCACCATGAACCATATACACAATGAATATACACAACACAGTCACCCCCTTATTCTATGAATCCCACACCAATACCATCCAAACCCGCCGCCTTGCCGGCTTTCATCTTCCGTAAAGCTTTGACTACCTCCTCTCTGTTTACTAAACCATTCTCCCTGACCATCTCACTTCGCACTCCACACCGACCAAAACACCCTATATCTGCCACACTGTCATCAAACACATTCAACAAACCTTTAAAATACTCACTCCATCTCCTCGCTTCACCATTACGCGTTATTACCTCCCCATGTGCCCCCTTCACTAATGTTCCCATTTGTCTTAAGCACTTTATTTACCTCCTTCGAAAACATCTCATTATTGTCCCTAAGATTTAATGATACTCTCTCACCCCAACTCTCATTTACCCTCTTTTTCACCTCTTCACCTTTCTCTTGACCTCCTACCGCTTTCTTTTATACATCTCCCAGTCATGTGCACTACTTCCCCGCAAAAATCGTTCTAATGCCTCTTTCTTCTCTAACTCTTCTCTGACTTAGATGGCATTGCTCCAGTCAATACAATGATCATAATTTTTAACGTGATTAAACAAGGCATTTGATTCTTGTCACGTTCTTATTCTATATTTATGTTGCTTAAGTCTAACAAAAAGATCCTTACCAGTCTGCCCAACATTAACTTATTATTATAAAACTTATGATTATTACACGAAAGTGCACTTGGGAACTTATCGTGTTTCATTTTTCCCGTGGACTCATAGGAATATACTTGATCACGCGCAAAATTGTGATCCTTTCCAATATATATATATATATATATATATATATATATATATATATATATATATATATATATATATATATATATATATATATATATATATATATATATATATATATGTATATAATTCTATGGAGGATAAAAAGAGGTTTTGGAATGAAGTAAATAAGGGATAAAGTGGGGAGATGATAACAGGTAGTGATGGATTGAGAAGGAGATGGAGTGAGTATTTTAAAGGTTTGTTAAATGTGTTTGATGATAGAGTGACAGATGTAGGGTGTTTGGATTTATTATAAAAGGGGGTGACCGTGTTGTATTTTGGTTGGTCAGGATATTCAGTGTATGTATGGACCACGGCGAAATGCATGAGGTTTAGCGGAATGCATGCATAGTGCCATTGTACAAGGTCAAAGGGGATAAAGGTGAGTTTTCAAACAACAAAGGTATTAGTTTGTTGAGTATTCCTTGGAAATTATAGGGGAGTGTATCGATTGAGAGGGTCAAGGCATCTACAGAGCATCAGACTGGGGAAGAGCAGTGTGGTTTCAGAAGTGGTAGAGGATGTGTGGATCAGGTGTTTGGTTTGACAAATGTTTGTGAGAAACACTTAGAAAAACAGATGGAATTGCATGTAGCATTTGTGAATCTGGAGAAGGCATATGAGAGAGATGACAGAGATGCTTTGTGACGTATATGGGGTAGGAGGTAAGTTGCTAGAAAAAGTGAAACGTTTTTACCAAGGATTTATGGCATGTGTACGAGTAGGGAGGGAGAAGAGTGATTCGTTCCCAGTGAATGTCTTTCGGCAGGGTTGTATGATGTCCCCATGGTTGTTTGATTTGTTTATGGATGGGGTTGTTAGGGAGATAAATGCAAGAGTTTTGGAGACAGGGACGAGAATGTAGTTTGTTGGGATGAGAGGTCCTGAGAAGTGGGTCAGTTGTTTGCCGATGATATAGCTTTAGTGGTTGATTCGTATGAAAAATTGCAGTTGTTGACTGACTTTAGAAAAGTGTATGGAAGATGAAAGTAGCTAGTAAACGTGAATAAGAGCAAGGTAATTAGGTTCAGTAGGGTTGAGGGACAAGTTACTTGGGATGTAAGTTTGAGTGGAGAAAAATTGGAGAAAGTGAGGTGATTTAGATATCTGGAAGTGGAATTAGCAGTGAATGGAACCATAGAAGCGGAAGTGAGTCACAGGGTGAGGGAGGGGGCGAAGGTTTGAGAAGCGATGAAAAATGTGTAGAAGGAGAGAACATTATCTCGAAGAGCAAAAATGGGAATGTTTGAAGGAATAGTGGTTCCAACAATGTTTTAAGGCACGAGACATGGGCTATAGATAGGGTTGTGCGGAGGATGGTGGATGTGTTGTAAATGAAATGTTTGAGGACAATGTGTGGTGTGAGGTGGCTTGATCGAGTAAGAAATGAAAAGGTAAGAGAGAAGTGTAGAGATAAAAAGAGTGTGGCTGGGATAGCAGAAGAAGGTGTGTTGAAATTCTTTGGACATATGGAGAGAATAAATGAGGAAAGATTGACAACGGGATAAATGTGTCAAAGGTGGAGGGAACAAGGAGAAATTGGAGACCTAATTGGAGGTGGAAGGAGGAGTGAAAAAGACTCTGAGCGATCGGGGCCTGAACATACAGGAGGGTGAGAGGTGTGCAAGGAATAGAGTGAATTGAAATTATGTAGTATACGGGGCTCGACGTGCTGTCAATGGAGTGAACCAGGGCATGCGAAGCGTCTGGGGTAAACCATGGAAAGGTCTGTTTGGCCTGGATATGGAAAGCGAGCTGTGGTTTCGGTGCATTACACAAAACATCTAGGGAGTGAGTGAGAACGAAAGTGGCCATTTTGTCTGTTTTCCTGGCACTACCTCTCGAACACGGTGGGGTGCGGTAACGCCCAGAAAGGATGAAGGCAAAATACCCATATTTCCTCTCCAAGATAATGTTCTTTCCTTTCACACATTCTTCATCGCTCCCAGGACTTTCGCCCCCTCCCCTGCCCTGTGACTCACTTCCGCTTCCATGGTTCTATCCGCTGCTAAATCCACTCCCAGTTATATAAATCACTTCATTTCCTCCAATTTTCCTCCATTCAAACTTACCTCCCAATTATCTTGTCCCTCCACCCTACTGAAGCTAATAGCCTTGTTCATATTCACATTTACTCTCAACTTTTTTCTTTCACACACTTTTCCAAAGTCAGTCACCAACTTCTGCAGTCTCACACGAATCAGCCACTAGAGCTTTATCATCGGCGAACAACAATTGACTCACTTCCAAGACCCCCTCATCCACAACAGACTGCATACTCACTCCTCTCTCTAAAACTCTTGCATTCACCTCCCTAACTACCCCATCCATAAACAATTGAACAACGTTGCATGGGGACATAACACATCCCTGCCGCAGACCAACATTCACTGGGAACCAATCACTCTCCTCTCTTCCTAATCTTACACATGCCTTACATCATTAATAAAAACTTTTCACTGCTTCTAGCAACATACCTTCCACACTATATACTCTTAAAACCTTCCACAAAGCATCTTTATCATCCCATCGTATAACTTCTCCATATCCATAAATGCTACATACAAATCCATTCTTCAAAGCAAACACCTGATCCACACATCCTTTACCACTTCTAAAACCACACTGCTCTTCCCCAATCTGATGCTCTGTACATGCCTTCACCCTCTCAGTCAATACCCTCCCATATAATTTCCTAGGAATACTCAACAAACTTATACCTCTGTAGTTTGAACACTCACCTTTATCCCCTTTGCCTTTTACAATGGCACTATGCATGCACTTCGCTAATCCTCAGGTACTTCACCATGGTCCATACATACAATGAATATCCTTATAAACCAAGAACACAGTCACTCCCTTTCTTAATCCATTCCACTGCAATACCATCTAAACCCACCGCCTTGCCGGCTTCCATCTTTCGCAAAGTTTTCACTACCTCTTTTCTCTTCACCAAATTATTCTCACTGACCCTCTCGCTTCGTAAACTACCACGGCCAAAACATCCTATGTCTGCCACTCTATAATCAAACACATCCAACAAACCTTCACAATACTCACTCCCTCTCCTTGTCACTCCATCACTATTTGGTATTACTTCCCACTTGCTCCCTATTGTTCTCTTGTCTTACGCACGTTATTTACCTCTTTCCAAAACATCTTTTGTTCTCCCTAACATTTAATTATACTCTCTCACCCCAACTCTCATTTGCTTTTTTTTCTTTTATCTCTCGCGCCTTTATTTTGACCTCTTGCCGCTTTCTCTTATACATCTCCCAGTCATATGCACTACTTCCCTGCATATATCATCCAAACGCCTTTCTTTTCTCTTTCACTAACAATATTACTTCATCCCACCGCTCACAAGCCTTTCTAATCTACCCACCTCCCACCTTTAATAATGTCAAAAATCATGATCATTGTATTGACTGGAGTAATGCCATCTCAGTTATTCGCTCTAACTCTTGTACCACTAGAAATATAAATGAATCTTCTATTATCAAATGCACAAATGATTGTAACATCAATATCAGTGAAAGTCTACATAAATTACATAGCTTTATTGTTGATAAAATCTGTAGACAAATCCCCTTCCAATGCACATATATATATATTTAAGATACTCATGTTGCCAGACTCGAACGCACCCGCCCTCCATTCGGGTAGTCACTTGCTTACCAATGGTTTCCTAGCTACGTCTTTTCGTTGTATATCAAGTGACTATTATATCTCTTTTTTGTACCTTCCCTAATGATGTGATCATCACACGAAAGTGCACTTGGGAACTTACCGTGTTTCATTTTCCTATGGACTCAGGAATATAATTGATCACGCGCTCATCTGTGATCCAGATTGGTTTAGGAAAGTCTTGGGAGTAAAGTCAGGGGTTGTTGAATGGTGGGGTGAAGAAGTAAGTTGCTAGCGAAAGAAAAAAGAGTGGCGTTTAGACTGGAGATGTATAAAAGAAAGCGGCAAGAGGTCAAGAGAAAGGTGCAAGAGTTGAAATAGAGGGCAAATAAGTGTTCGGGCGAGATATTATTATTAGATTTCAGAGAGAATAAAAAGATGTTTTGGTAGGAGATAAATAACATGCGTAAGAGTAGAGAACAAATGGGAATTTTGTGAAGGGGGCAAGTGGGGAACTCATAACAGGTAGTGATGAAGTGAGAAGGAGATGGAGTGAGTATTTTGAACGTTTGTTGAATGTGTGTGATGATAGAGTGCCAAACATATGGTGTTTTGGTCCGGGTGGTGTGTGAAGTGAGAAAGTTATGAAAAATGGTTTGGATAATAGATAAGGGGTCGTGAAAGCTTTGCGAAAAGATGAAATCTGGCAAGGCAGCGGGTTTGGATGGTATTGCAGTGCAATTAATTAAAAAAGGGGGTGACTGTGTCGTTGATTGGTTGGCAACGATATTCTGTGTATGTATAGGCCAAGATGAAGTGCCAGAGGATTGGCAGAATGCATACATAGTGCCCTTGTACAAACGCAAAGGGGATATAGGTAAGTGTTTAAAGTACAGAAGCATAACTTTGTTGAGTATTCCTGGGAAATTATATGGGAGGGTATTGACTGAGAGGGTGAAGGCACGTACAGAGCATCAAGATGGGAAAGAGCAGTGTGATTTCCGCATTAGTAGAGGATGTGTGGATCAGGTGTTTGCTTTGAAGAATGTATGGGAGCAATACTTAGAAAAACAAATGATTTGTATGTAGCATTAATGGATCTGAAGAAGTATATGGTACGGGAAGTAAGTTGCTAGAAGCAGTGAAAAGTTTTTACCAAGGATGTAAGGTATATGTATGAGCAGAAAGAGAGGAGAGTGACTGGTTCCCAGTGAATGTCGGTCTGCGGCAGGAATGTGTTATGTCCCCCATGGTTGTTTAATTTGTTTATGGATGGGGTGGTTAGGGAGGTATAAGCAAGAGTTTGGAAGAGACGTGAGAGTATGCAATCCGTTGGGGATGAGAGGGCCTGGGAAGTGAGTCAGTTGTTGTTCGCCGATGATACAGTTCTAGTGGCTGATTCCTGTGAGAAACTGCAGAGGTTGCTGACCGAATTTGGAAAAGTATGTGAAAGGAGTAAGCTGAGAGTAAACGTGAATAAGAGCAGAGATATTAGGTTCAGTAGGATTGAGGGACAAACTAACTGGGATGCAAGTTTGAATTGAGAAAAATTCGAGGAAGTGAAGTGTTTTAGATATGTGGGAGTGAACTTAGCAGCGGATTGAACCATGTAAGTGGAAGTGAGTCACAGGATGGGGGAGGGGGTGAAGGTTTTGGGAATAATGAAGAATGTGTGGAAGGAGAGAACGTTTATGTTTGAAGGAATAGTAGCTCCAACAATGTTATTGGTTGCGAGCCATGTGCTATAGATAGGGTAGTACGTAGCAGGGTGTATGTGTTGGAAATGAAGTGTCTGGGGACAATACGGGGTGTGATGTGGTTTGATCGAGTAAGTAATACAAGGGTAAGAGAGATTGTGGAAATAAAAAGAGTATGGTTGAAAGAGAAGAAGAGGTGTGTTGAAATGTTTTGGACATATGGAGAGAATGAGTGAGGAAAGACTGACAAAGAGGATATATGTGTAGGAGGTGGAAGGAACAAGGAGAAACGGAAGACCAAATTAGAAGTGGAAGGATGGAGTGAAAAAGATTTTGGGCGATCGGGGCCTGAACATAAAGGAGGGTGAAAGATATGCAAGGAATACAGTGAATTGAATGATGCGGTATAAAGGGGTCGACGTGCTGTTAATGGATTGAACCAGGGCATGTGAAGAGTCTGGGGTAAACCATGGAATTGAAACGATGTGGTATACCGGGGTCGACGTACTGTCAATGGATTGAGCCAGGGCATGTGAAGCGTCTGGGGTAAATCATGGAAAGTTTTGTGGGGCCTGGATGTTGTCCCTCAACCCCACTAAACCTAACTCTTGCTCTTATTCACATTTTCTCTCGGCATTCTTCTTTCACACTCTTTACCAAATTGAGTCACCAACTTCTGCAGTTTCTCGCCCGAGTCAGCCACCAGTGCTGTATCATCAGCGAACATATATATATATTTTTCATTTTTATTTTGCTTTGTCGCTGTCTCCCGTGTTTGCGAGGTTGCGCAAGGACACAGACGAAAGAAATGGCCCAACCCACCCCCATACACATGTATATGTATATAAGTCCACACACGTAAATATACATACCTATACATCTCAATGTACATATATATATATATATATATATATATATATATATATATATATATATATATATATATATACACACACACAGACATATACATATATACACATATACATAATTCACACTGTCTGCCTTTATTCATTCTCATCGCCACCTCGCCACACATGGAATAACAACCCCCTCCCCCCTCATGTGTGCGAGGTAGCGCTAGGAAAAGACAACAAAGGCCCCATTCGTTCACACTCAGTTTCTAGCTGTCATGTAATAATGCCCGAAACCACAGCTCCCTTTCCACATCCAGTCCGCACAGAATCCTCCATGGCCCACCTCAGACGCTTCTCATGCCCTGATTCACTCCACTGACAGCACGTCGACCCCGGTATACCACATCGATCCAATTCACTCTATTCCTTGCCCGCCTTTCACCCTCCTGCATGTTCAGGCCCCGATCACTCAAAATCTTTTTCACTCCATCTTTCCACCTCCAATTTGGTCTCCCACTTCTCGTTCCCTCCACCTCCGAGACATATAACCTCTTGGTCAATCTTTCCTCACTCATTCTCTCTATGTGCCGAAACCATTTCAAAACACCCTCTTCTGCTCTCTCAACCACGCTCTTTTTATTTCCTCACATCTCTCTTACCCTTACATTACTTACTCGATCAAACCACCTCACACCACATATTGTCCTCAAACATCTCATTTCCAGCACATCCACCCTCCTGCGCACAACTCTATCCATAGCCCACGCCTCGCAACTATACAACATTGTTGGAACCACTATTCCTTCAAACATAGCCATTTTTGCTTTCCGAGATAATGTTCTCGACTTCCAAACATTCTTCAAGGCTCCCAGAATTTTCGCCCCCTCCCCCACCCTATGATTCACTTCCGCTTCCATGGTTCCATCCGCTGCCAAACACTTTACTTCCTCCAGTTTTTCTCCAGTCAAACTTACCTCCCAATTGACTTGACCCTCAGCCCTACTGTAACTAATAACCTTGCTCTTATTCACATTTACTCTTAACTTTCTTCTTTCACACACTTTACCAAACTCAGTCACCAGCTTCTGCAGTTTCTCACATGAATCAGCCACCAGCGCTGTATCATCAGTGAACAACAACTGACTCACTTCCCAAGCTCTCTCATCCACAACAGACTGCATGCTTGTCCGTCTTTCCAAAACTCTTGCATTCACCTCCCGAACAACCCCACCCACAAACAAATTAAACAACCATGGAGACATCACACACCCCTGCCGCAAACCTACATTCACTGAGAACCAATCACTTTCCTCTCTTCCTACACGTACACATGCATTACATCCTCGATAAAAACTTTTCACTGCTTCTAACAACTTGCCTCCCACACCATATATTCTTAGTACCTTCCACAGAGCATCTCTATCAACTCTATCATATATATATATATATATATATATATATATGTATATATATATATATATATATATATATATATATATATATATATAAATAAATACGAACAAAGTGCATAGGAACGCGCACCTTCATAGAACACACAAACCTCCAACAGTCAGGATCGAACCCGGGACCCCTGTGCGACAGGCGGGAATGCTACCGTTAGGCTATGGGCCTGGCTAATAGGAAATAGCTATTCGATTACTATGTACTCGAATACCCTTCGTCTCACTTTGGTGAGGAACGGGATTTACACCGCTCATTTCCCAACAGGCACACATAGCCAGCACATAGCATTTTACCGAACATAACTGTACAACACGGAGGTTTTATTCTGGGCAGACTGGTAAGAATCTTTCTGTTAGACTTAAGCAACATAAATATAGTATAAGAACGGGACAAGAATCAAATGCCTTGTTTAATCACGTTAAAAACTATGATCATTTTATTGACTGTAATAATGCCATCTCTGTTATTAACTCTAACTCTGTTACCACGAGAAATATCCTTGAATCTTCTCTTATTAAATACAAAAAAGGTTTATACTCTAAATATTAGTGATGGTCTGTACAAATTAGATAACTTTATTGTTAATAAAATTTGTAAAATGATAAGTTTAAGATAAGCTCGTTGTCTGTCTTGGACAATCGCATGTTTACCAGATGGCGTCCTAGCTACGTCTCTTCGTTGTATATCAACTGATTGTTATATTTCTCTCTTGTTATCCCCTGATGATGTGATTATTATACGAAAGTGCACTTAGAACTTATCGTGTTTCATATGTATATATATATATATATATATATATATATATATATATATATATATATATATATATATATATATATATATATATATATATATATATTTTTTTTTTTTTTTTTTTTTATACTTTGTCGCTGTCTCCCGCGTTTGCGAGGTAGCGCAAGGAAACAGACGAAAGAAATGGCCCAACCCCCCCCATACACATGTACATACACACGTCCACACACGCAAATATACATACCTACACAGCTTTCCATGGTTTACCCCGGACGCTTCACATGCCTTGATTCAATCCACTGACAGCACGTCAACCCCTGTATACCACATCGCTCCAATTCACTCTATTCCTTGCCCTCCTTTCACCCTCCTGCATGTTCAGGCCCCGATCACACAAAATCCTTTTCACTCCATCTTTCCACCTCCAATTTGGTCTCCCTCTTCTCCTCGTTCCCTCCACCTCCGACACATATATCCTCTTGGTCAATCTTTCCTCACTCATTCACTCCATGTGCCCAAACCATTTCAAAACACCCTCTTCTGCTCTCTCAACCACGCTCTTTTTATTTCCACACATCTCTCTTACCCTTACGTTACTTACTCGATCAAACCACCTCACACCACACATTGTCCTCAAACATCTCATTTCCAGCACATCCATCCTCCTGCGCACAACTCTATCCATAGCCCACGCCTCGCAACCATACAACATTGTTGGAACCACTATTCCTTCAAACATACCCATTTTTGCTTTCCGGGATAATGTTCTCGACTTCCACACATTTTTCAAGGCTCCCAAAATTTTCGCCCCCTCCCCCACCCTATGATCCACTTCCGCTTCCATGGTTCCATCCGCTGACAGATCCACTCCCAGATATCTAAAACACTTCACTTCCTCCAGTTTTTCTCCATTCAAACTCACCTCCCAATTGACTTGACCCTCAACCCTACTGTACCTAATAACCTTGCTCTTATTCACATTTACTCTTAACTTTCTTCTTCCACACACTTTACCAAACTCAGTCAGCAGCTTCTGCAGTTTCTCACATGAATCCGCCACCAGCGCTGTATCATCAGCGAACAACAACTGACTCACTTCCCAAGCTCTCTCATTCCCAACAGACTTCATACTTGCCCCTCTTTCCAAGACTCTTGCATTTACCTCCCTAACAACCCCATCCATAAACAAATTAAACAACCATGGAGACATCACACACCCCTGCCGCAAACCTACATTCACTGAGAACCAATCACTTTCCTCTCTTCCTACACGTACACACGCCTTACATCCTCGATAAAAACTTTTCACTGCTTCTAACAACTTGCCTCCCACACCATATATTCTTAATACCTTCCACAGAGCATCTCTATCAACTCTATCATATGCCTTCTCCAGATCCATAAATGCTACATACAAATCCATTTGCTTTTCTAAGTATTTCTCACATACATTCTTCAAAGCAAACACCTGATCCACACATCCTCTACCACTTCTGAAACCACACTGCTCTTCCCCAATCTGATGCTCTGTACATGCCTTCACCCTCTCAATCAATACCCTCCCATATAATTTACCAGGAATACTCAACAAACTTATACCTCTGTAATTTGAGCACTCACTCTTATCCCCTTTGCCTTTGTACAATGGCACTATGCACGCATTCCGCCAATCCTCAGGCACCTCACCATGAGTCATACATACATTAAATAATCTTACCAACCAGTCAACAATACAGTCACCCCCTTTTTTAATAAATTTAGGGAATCAGTGATGGATTGCGCGAAAGATGCTATCTCACTGTCTCACAACGACCTACTACCTGTGGTAGCACGGTGCCCTGATACTACTGCAGATGTTATCCTCGTGGTCCCATACACCAATAGGATCTCCACTTTGTTTCAGGTAAGATTTTTTCCCCTAAGTAAATGACTCAGAAAAGATAAAGTGGGCAGGTTGATATCTTGATATAGATACGATTTATTTGGAGGTATTCGGGATGGTGTCAGTTGACCTCCTGACGTGCAGTAGCGAGAGACTCCATGCGCTACCCTTCCACCAGAACAGGACACAGAACACCCATCAGACACCCAGCATGGTATCTTAAGCCAACATGACCTTCTACAACACCTCAATTGTCTGCCGCACATAACACCTCTGAATTTCTTTGGTGACGACTTCCTCACCCTCCACCCTCACAGCTTTGATGACGACCTATTCACCCTCCCGGTTCATCACTTTGGTAACGACCTCTTCATCCTCCAACGTCACCACTTTGGCAGCGACCCCATCACCCAAGAGATTCGCCACCATGGTAACGAAGTCCTCACTCTCAAGCCTCACGATTTTGGTAACGATCTCCTTACCCCCCAGCCACACCGCTGTGGTAACGACCCTAGCCCCACCGCACCCCACCCCACCCTTGCCCTCAAGCCTCATCAGAAAGAAAACATGAATATACCAGCTGACCTGCATGAATAAGAAGCCAGTCCAGTCTCAGTCCAGTCTCCCTCCATCATCGATCACATTAAATATTTTGACATTTAAAAGTACACGAACTTAGATTCCACCTCTCGGACCCGATATTCTGAGATCTATTAAAGGCCACAAAAAAATACTTTGCCGACATGATGACAGGATTCAGGTAAATTCGCTAAATTAAAAGTGATCTTACCTTTTACGACTTTCAGAGTTAATCTTGGAGGACGGTCATGGGAGCGGGAGCGGTATCATGCGAAACTTTGGAATGTCACGACACTGATGTTCCTGACCTCTAGCCCCACAACGCTATGGCCTGTGGCCGAAGGATGGCCCCGTCTCGACGAACTCTCTCTGACTACAGGAACGATACTTCAAAACATATGGAAATCCTCCATAGGACTGAAATTCTTATGGATAAGGTTAGAGTTTTAAGGATCGATCTGTGGTTTGGTGTAAGGAACTCATTTGATTTTTAGCTCCTTAGATCCAAGGTGGGTTTTGACCTGGGCTCTGAGGCTTGAGATAACCCTGAGGAGTCAATATACGTCAGGGTCATACCGAGGTGTTCTATGGAAATGAAATATTGGTTCCACAAGTAACTTCCTTGCCTGGTGTAAAATTATTAGATGAGGCTTACAATTTATTACCTTAATTCAAACACCAGAGTATAGCATTTCGTAAACCTTGTTACTAGAAACATTTGTACGTTTGATTTGGTATCTATCTTATGTAAATATATAATTGATTGGCGAAGAAAGCTTAGTGCTTTTATTGCGGACGAAATTTGAAATTTCAGAGATAAAGGTTGAGATTACAAGAACTTTCTGTACTAATTTAATATTTCAGACCCATCATTTGGGTTTACCAGAGTCGCCCCTTAAAGCTCCAGGTTTATACGTTGTTTCAGAAAAGTGCTATAACCCCTTACATTCGTAATCTAGGACGTGAAATGACATTCAGAGATTGAGAAAGCCAGCAGATCATTTTGCTATGTTTACTCGACTCATGAAACACGAAGACGTTGGCCACATCGTCTCAAGAACAACAGAAAAAGAAAATTACTCTTTTACAGTCTACATCACAAGTACCTTTCTACAACCTTTATCAGAAGACACACTTTACAGTCTATATCAGAAGTAGACTTCCACAGCCCACACCAGAAGTCCTATTCAACAATCTACATGAGAAGTACTCCTCTACAGTCTACATCAGAAGTACTATTCTACAGCCTACATCAAAAAAATGCTGTTCTAAGGTCTGCATCAAAAGTACTCTTCTACACTCAACGTCTGATGTACACAACTACAATCTTCACCAGAAGTACTCTACAGCAGTTTAAATAAAAAGTACTCATCGGCAGTCTACATCAGAAGTATTCTTCTCCAGTTTGCATCAGAAATACTCTACAGTTTACATCAGAGATAATCTTCTACAGTCTGTATCAGAAGTACTTATCCACAGTCTACATCATCAGTACCCTTCTACAATACATATCACAAGAACTCCCTGTACAGTCTGCGTCAAAAGTGCTCTTCTACAGTCTACATCAGAAGACATCTGCTACAGTTTACATCACAAATACTCTTCTTCAGTCTAGATTACAAGTACCCTTCATCAGGAGTACCCTGCTACAGTTTCCATCAGAAATAACCTCCTACAGTCTACATCAGAAGCACCCTTCAACAGCATATATGATATTTTCTTGATATCAAACTTTTCATCCCTTTTCAATCTTATTCTGATATTGTCTTCCATACTTGAGTAACGAAAAGATAAGATAGTTAAAGAATACTTCCTACGCATTCCTCACGTGTCGTAGAAGGCGACTAAAGGGGACGGGAGTGGGGGGGCTAGAAACCCTCCCCTCCTTGCATTTTAACTTTTTAAAAGAGGAAACAGAGGGAGTCACGCGGGGAGTGCTCATCCTCCTCGAAGGCTCAGATTGGGGTGTCTAAATGTGTGTGGATGTAACCAAGATGATAAAAAAGGAGAGATAGGTAGTATGTTTGAGGAAAGATACCTGGATGTGTTAGCTCTGAGTGAAACGAAGTTCAAGGGTAAAGGGGAATTGTGGTTTGGGAATGTTTTGGGAGTAAAGTCAGGGGTTAGTGAGAGGACAAGAGCAAGGGAAGGAGTAGCACTACTCCTGAAACAGGAGTGGTGGGAGTATGTGATAGAGTGTAAGAAAGTAAACTCTAGATTGATATGGGTAAGACTGAAAGTGGATGGAGAGAGAGGGATGATTATTGGTCCATATGCAGCTGGGCATGAGAATAAAGATCACTGAGAGGCAAGTGTTCTGGGAGCAGCTGAGTGAGTGTGTTAGTAGTTTTGATGCACGAGATGGGTGATTTAAATGCAAAGGTGAGTAATGCGGCAGTTGAGGGAATAATTGATGTACATGGGGTGTTCAGTGCTGTAAATGGAAATGGTGAAGAGCTTGTAGATTTGTGCGCTGAAAAAGGACTGGTGATTGGGAATATCTGGTTTAAAAAGAGAGATATACATAAGTATACGTATGTAAGTAGGAGAGATGGCCAGAGAGCGTTATTGGATTACGTGTTAATTGATAGGTGCGCGAAAGAGAGACTTTTGGATGTTAATGTGCTGAGAGGTGCAACTGGAGGGATGTCTGATCATTATCTCGTGGAGGCTAAGGTGAAGATTTGTAGAGGTTTTCAGAAAAGAATAGAGAATGTTGGGGTGAAGAGAGTGGTGAAAGTAAGTGAACTTGGGAAGGAGACTTGTGTTAGGAAGTACTAGGAAAAACTGAGTGCAGAATGGAAAAGGGTAAGAGCAAAGGACGTAAGGAGAGTGGGGGAAGAATGAGATGTATCTAGGGAAGCAGTGATGGCTTGCGCAAAAGATGCTTGTGGCATGAGAAGAGTGGGAGGTGGGCAGATTGGAAAGGGTAGTGAGTAGTGAGATAAAGAAGTAAGATTATTAGTGAAAGAGAAGAGAAAGGCATTTGGACGATTTTTTGCAGGGAAATAGCGCAAATGACTAGATGTATAAAAGAAAGAGGCAGGAGGTCAAAAGGAAGGTGAAGAGGTGAAAAAGAGGGAAACGAGTGTTGGGGTGAGAGAGTATCATTAAATTCTAGGGAAAATAGAAAGATGTTTTGGAAGGAGGTAAATATGGTGCGTAAGAAAAGAGAACAAATGGGAACATCGGTGAAGAGGGCTAATGGGAGGTAATAACAAGTAGTGGTGAAGTGAGAAGATGGAGTGAGTATTTTGAAGGTTTGTTGAATGTGTTAGGTGACAGAGTGGCAGATATAGGGTGTTTTGGTCGAGGTGGTGTGCGAAGTGAGAGGGTTAGGGAGAATGTTTTGGTAAACAGAGAAGAGGTAATGAAAGCTTTGCGGAAGATGAAAGCCGGCAAGGCAGCTGGTTTGGATGTATTGCAGTGGAATTTATTGAAAATGGGGGTGACTGTGCTGTTGACTGGTTGGTAAGGATATTTAATGTATGTATGACTCATGGTGAGGTGCCTGAGGATGGCGGAATGCATGCATAGTGCCATTGTACAAAGGCAAAGGGGATAAAGGTGACTGCTCAAATTACAGAGGGATAAGTTTGTTGACTATTCCTAGGAAATTATATGGGGAGATATTGACTGAGAGGGTGAAGACAAGTACAGGGTATCAGATTGGGGGAGAGCAGTGTGGTTTCAGAAGTGGTAGAGGATGTGTGGATCAGGTGTTTGCTTTGAAGAATGTAAGTGAGAAGTACTTAGAAAAGCAAATGGATTTGTATGTCGCATTTATGGATCTGTAGAAGGCATATGATAGAGTTGATAGAGATGCTCTGTGGAAGGTATTAAGAATATGTGGTGTGGGAGGCAAGTTGCTAGAAGCAGTGAAAAGTTTTTATCGAGGGTATGACATGTGTACGAGTAGGAAGAGGGGAAAGTGATTGGTTCTCACTGAATGTCGATTTGCCGCAGGGGTGCGTGATGTCTCCGTGGTTGTTTAATTTGTTTATGGATGGGGTTGTTAGGGAGGTGAATGCAAGAGTTATGGAAAGCGGGGCAAGTATGCAGTCTGTTGTGGATGAGAGGGCTTGGGAAGTGAATCAGTTGTTGTTCGCTGATGATACAGCGCTGGTGGCTGATTCAGGTGAGAAACTGCAGAAGCTGGTGACTGAGTTTGGTAAAGTGTGTGAAAGAAGAAAGTTGAGAGTAAATGTGAATAAGAGCAAGCTTATTAGTTACAGTAGGGTTGAGGGACAAGTCAATTGGGAGGTAAGTTTGAATGAAGAAAAATTGGAGAAAGTGAAGTGTTTTAGATATCTGGGAGTGGATTTGGCAGCGGATGGAACCATGAAAGCGGAAGTGAGTCAAAGGGTGGGGGAGAGGGCGAAAGTTCTGGGAACGTTGAAAAAATATGTGGAAGGCGAGAACATTATCTCGGAAAGCAAAAATGGGTATGTTTGAAGGAACAGTGGTTCCAATAATGTTATGTGGTTGCGAGGCGTGGGCTATAGATAGAGTTGTGCAGAGGAGGATGGACGTGTTGGAAATGAGATGTTTGAGGACAATATGTAGTGTGAGGTGATTTGATCGAGTAAGTAATGAAAGGGTAAGAGAGATGTGCTACAATAAAAGGAGTGTGGTTGAGAGAGCAGAAGAGGGTGTTTTGAAATGGTTTGGTCACATGGAGTGAATGAGCGAGGAAAGATTGACAAAGAGGATATATGTGTCAGAGGTGAAGGGAACGAGGAGAAGTTGGAGACCAAATTGGAGGTGGAAAGATGGAGTGGAAAATATTTTGAGCAATCGGGGCCTGAACATGCAGGAGGGTGAAAGGCGGGCAAGGTATAGAGTGAATTGGAACGATGTGGTATACCGGGGTCGACATGGAGTCAATGGATTGAACCAGGGCATGTGAAGCGTCTAGGGTAAACCATGGAAAGTTGTGTCGGACCTGGATATGGAAAGGGAGCTGTGGTTTCGGTGTATTATACATGACAGCTACAGACTGAGTGTGAACGAATGTGTCCTTTATTGTCTTTTACTGGCGCTCATGCGGGTGGAGGGGATTGTCATTTCATGTGCGGCGGGATGGCGACGGGAACAGATAAAAGCATCAAGTATGAATTATGTACAGTAGTATATATGCATATGTCTGTGTATGTATATATATGTATACGTTGAAATGTATAGGTATGTATATTTGCGTGTGTGGACGTGCATGTATATACATGTGTATGGGGGTGGGTTGGGCCATTCTTTCGTCTGTTTCCATGCGCTTCCTCGCTAACGCGGGAGACAGCGACAAAGTAAAATAAAAGAAATAATAAGAAACAGTTCAGCTAAGTCCTTGAGCACGATGGTACGACGTCACTGAAACAAGGGTCGTTCTGTCGTGTTCATGGGTCATACCATCTTTGTCAAGGGCCGTGCCATTGTGTTCTAGGGTCGTCGTATCATGCTCAGGAGCTGTACCTTCATGTTCAAGTATCAAAAATACTTGTTTAAAACTCGTGTCACTGTGTTCAGTAAGTTATACTTTCTTATTCATGGGTCGTACCGTTTCGTTCAAAGGGCGTGCTATCTTGCTCAAGAATCGTACCGTCGTGCTCAAGTAATATCATCCTTTTTGAGTTTCGTGTCGTTGCCCTCAAAGATCGCAAATCTTGCCCAGTGGTTGTACCATCTTGTTCAAGGGTCGTACCGTCGCCCTCAGGGGTTGTACCGTCTTGTTCAAGGGTCGCACCGTCGTGCTCGGGGGTCGTACCGTCGCGATCAAGAATCGTACCATCTTGTTCAAGGGTCGTATCGTCGTGCTCATGGGTCGTACCATCTTGTTCAAGGGTCGTACCGTCGCGCTCAAGTGTTTAACGAGTTCTATTTCTGTAACCCTTCCTCGCCGCCGACACTGGCTTTACCAACAATATCGCTAATACAAAACAAATTCCCTACCTTTTAAATCGTCCCATATTCTATATTAGCTGGGCCTTCCACAGCCCAGTGACTTTTAATATCAATCAATTCTCTTTCAAAAATAATACAGTAACATGTGAGCGGAGCGATGATCGAGGTTGTTACATTCATGATAACTTTTCCAGGCGATAAACTGCCATGACTGCGATGGCCAGGCGATATACAGCCGGGATTTTATGCTTGGGATATATATATATATACTATTAACAATATTACGATGTGAAGTCTAAAGGACGTGATGTTCAACAATATTACGTTGTGAAGTCTAAAGGACGTATTTGTGGTGTGATATATAATAACAGAATAGCTGTAGTTTTATCATATACATTATGCTCATTGTATATAATTCTAGCGTAAGATTTTATGTTGTAACGATATCCAGTGTGAGTTTACAATGTTATGAGGAACACTGATTTTGTGGAGGAATGATATGGTACCACAGGTTGATATAGTAGTACATCATACAGTCTGATCTTGTGGTGAGGTTGCAGCAACCTTGTAGTGCACAGACGTACAGGGATTAATGGCGTGGTTAATAGCGTGACCTTCTGATGTTGCGGTACGGTAAAAAGAAGAGGGAATAGACTGTTTGAGCATACTCTGCTGGACTTGTAATGCGGGGAAAATATATAAATCTCTAAAATGACTGACTTATAGACCCCTATGCCCAGTAGTGTGCGTGCTCTGTGCCACCTTACCTGATTCAGTCACTGCACTGTGCCACCTTAACTAGTACTGTGACTGTACTGAGCCGCCTAATCTGGTACTGTGCATGCTCTATGCCGCCGTAATTAGTCCTGTGCCTTAGCAGTGTCACTTTCCCTCGTACTTTGCCTGCCTTACATGATAATGTGCCAATTCTGTGTCCCCTTACCTCGCCCTGTGCCTGCTCTCTGTCACCTTGCCTGGCACTATATCTACTCTGTGCCGTTTTATCTGGTAATATCCCTGCTCTGTGCCACCGTACCTGATACTCTGACATGCTCTGTGCCACCATACTTTGGTACTCTGTGCTGTAACCCTTTCCCTAGTACTTTACCTGCTCTGCCGCTTTACCCAGTAATGTGTCCGGTCTGTGCCAGCTTACCTGTTCTTTTGACTGCTCTGTGCGACCATACCTGCTCTGTCCTGAGCCTCTTCAACACTACCGTAGCTGTTGATAACTAACAACCTTAATAATGGGACCGACCAGGGAGCCCCCACTGGGTCAGCCAGGGAGACCCGCATGATCATGAGACCCGCTGAGGAGTCCCTATGTGATGCCCAAGTGAGGCCAGCCAGGAAGTCCCCGTGTACTAATGGGGCCAGGCAGGAGGCTCCCTCCATGTGATTATGAGTCGTTCTGGAGGCCCGCCATGTGAGGATGGGGCAGCCTGGAAACTTCTCATGTGATTGAATACTAGCCAGGGAGCCACTGTGTGGTGGACTCCCGTGGTGTAGCGTTTAGCATTCCTGACCATGAAGCATTCCCGGGCCGCCCACCCAGGGTCGAGCGCACAGGTTAGAAACCTGGGTGCGGCAGACGGTTCACAGTCAACCAGCTGTTCATCCATCCTAAGGGGTTGGTCGATGAAATGGATACCTGGCTCAGGCTAGGATATATATATATATATATATATATATATATATATATATATATATATATATATATATATATATATATATATATATATATATATATATATACACATCGTTAATGGGATGGCCTTGATTAGGGCCTCAGCAGTCCGTGCCGTCTAAGCTAACATAAATAAACAAACATGGAACCCCCTTGTAACTACGAGGCCAGAGGAAGGTTCCTCCATATCACAATGGGCCATTCAGAGATCCCTGGTGATGATGGGACAACCAATGTATGATGATGTGGAGTGATGAAGTCTGGCAAGGAACCTCCAAATGATGATGGGGCAGCCAGGAAGACCCGTGGGGCCGGTCAGGAAGCTACCGTGTCATAATGGGGCAGCCAGCAAATCCTAGAGTGTAGCCAGCGAGGAAGCTCCTGTGTGTGATGACAGGACCAACCCAGGAAACCCCTGTGTGATAAAGGGATCAATCTGGGAGTTCCTGTGTGGTGAGCGGACCGGTCAGGGAATCATGAGGGAATCAGTTTTGGGAGTTCCTGAGTGATGAGCGAATTCAGCCAGGGAGTCGTCAAATGATAAGGGAACTAACTGTTGTGTGTTAATGGGCCGATTTCTGTTTGCGATAATATATACGTCTGACCAGGGTATACTCTCTTAAGTTTACCGTAAACCCACAAACAAGAATTAGTAAAGTGATTATCCCGTAGTCCAGAAAGAAAGAAAACATGAAGGACAATTATCATATGTAGTAGTGAGTATTAGGAAGAAGAAAACAGGCATGTAATTGAGGGGTTCACGAAGCTGTGTTCCCCTGAAAGTTAATTCTTTACCTCAAAAGGAAAGCCAAGAACAGAATGTTGAAAGCAGCGTAGCGGAAAACAAGATGTACATGACAGTTCCAAATTCAAGGAAGGCTCCTGATATAAATAGATGCTTAAAGACGATGGGAATAAACGTTGCGACTTCGTCAGGAGTGAAATTAGGTGATGTCGTGGAATCAGAAAGTGACAGAAGCTTAAGCGAGGCTATTGTGGTTGTGGTACACCTTGTAAAGGATTCCCAGCCATTGCTGTGGGGAAACTAGGTGAGGTATGGTCGAGTGGATAGGTGAAGTTAAAACCGATATACTGTACATCATCACAGGACATCGAATGAGCTTGTTGTCCACATCGACAACTATAGCCTTTTAACAAGATGTCAAAGAGCTCAAATAATGTTTTCAGGATTAAACAAACGGATGGAGAAAGCCTCAGAAACAGCCAGTATGTGCAAAGAAAAGATGAACAATCACCGAGGTGGCTTCATACGAAGGGAACGTAGCCAGGGACAAGGGGTACCAGCTGGCTCGAAGAGAGTGTGGGGGAACGCCTAGAGAGGTGAAGGATGACGTGAGGTTAAGTCTTGTGACTGTGTATGCCCGCTCAGACTCTCTGGAGAAATATGCTCACAAAAATATATAATGTATATTTTTATCATTAAAGTTGTATGTTAACCTGATTCCAGTAATAAGAATTCCATTAATAAGAATTCCATTGATGTAATCAGATTATTGTTATAAAAAGAAAGGGGGTGGCTCTTCGCAGACATCACTAATTTTCCTAAAGTAAATATATAAGAATTAAAGGAAACACTATTTTTTTCCAGGGCAAAAGAAGAACCAATATTGGTCATGGCAATTGTGTTAACATTAACATTGGGAGTAATAACTGATCAGTAGCGATGTTTGGCTTGTGTGTCTATAAAAAGTTCAATTTATCAGAAAAATCCAGTAAAGCCGAAGACGACAACCACAGCAGTGAAGATGAAGGTATAATGAAGACTACAGTGAACACAAGGGTGTAGTGATAATTAAGGTGTAGTGAATTATGAGGGGAGTAGTGAAGACAAAAGATGCAGTGAAAAAGACAATGATGTAAAGATAAGGTGATGAGGAATAATGTCATGATCCTTAATTAGGGTATGATGAATACAAGTGTGTTTTAAAGGATCAGGCAACTGTTAAGATGAAGGTGTGGTGAAGATGAGGACATAATCAAGATAGCGGTGAAGTGAGTATGAGGATGTAGTAAGATGGCCTTCAATTTACTCTTGAACTTTATCTATGGTGGGGTCTAGATAGAGCGAAGAACCTAGCATAGTATTAACAATACTGGTGGTGCGAACTGGAGTGATATTTCTTGTTTATGATAACTGAGCCGGTACGGGCAATGAAATACTAATATCTATAGTAAGTAGGGTGGGGGGACATATAAAGACAGCTCAGGAGACCACGAGCCATAGTAATACCTGTAGAAAAGAGAGTGAGCAGCAACACCGTGGCGCACAGAAAGGGATGGTTGAAGATGCTGTCAGGAGAATGAAAGAGACGGAAGACTTTTTATTTCACTCTGCTTAATAATGAGCTGGAGAAACACTTACCCTCGATGTGTGAGCAGGACTACATACTAGGACGTATAGACTCATGTAGATGTGAAATAGCTGCTCACAAAGAAAAAAGTAATGATAATGATATTGACACTTCCAGTTTCTGGAAAGTAGATCTTGTGAGGCTGATTATGTGAAGTGTCCAGGATAAAGCGAAGGATATGTTTACACCCAACATGTATATACAATTTCAGGAATGAACTGTGATGCTTTTGAATTTAGATAAAGATACAGGAAATTACTGCGTTTTAGCACTACTAAATTTGACTGTTACTGCTGCCCATTCTGAAACCCTGAACAGTTCCTGAGTGAGAGAGTACATATGTTCAAGAAAAGATAGAGAATTGGTAAGAGAGGGAGGAAGGGAAGAAATGTGAAATGAAATATGCAAAGTGAAATCATCCACGTAAGAGTGAATAGAGTTACATGTAAGAAAGAGAAGGTCATCATGAGAGAAGAGAGTGGGCGATAGGACAGAACCCTGAGGTAACACTACTGTTGATAGATACGAGGGGGAAATTGCTCCATCAGCGACTGCAATGGAATTTCCAAAGAGGCTACTACGCATATGGGAACAATCACAAGCACAGAAAAAAAACAAAATTAGAGGAAATAGAAACTACAGACTTATGCCTCCCGCCTCAAATGCCCTGGAGATGTTGAGGACTACGACCAAAGGTTCGCCAGTATCTCTGAGAGACGGAGACCACAAGTGAGTCTCAAAGGCCTAAGGCCTAACTCTAAGAAATCCGTGTTGATCATACTGGGTCTGGGATTCTAGGTGTTTAAGGAAGTGTCAGTAAAGGAGACTTTCAAAGACTTTGTAAGAGGCGTTCAGCATGGCATGAGATTGTGCAGATGATCCGCTCACCTCTCCTAGAATGCCAGAGTTGGCGTTTCGAGGGAAGATAGAGGGGTGGGCGTGCCTAAGCAGAAGTGATAGAGGTAAGATTATGGTTGGGAGACCCTAATGGTGATGTTGTATGACTATGGTGACAAGGTTTAGAAGTAAATCAGAGATCGTGTGTGTTGGAAAAGTGGCTGTGACGGTAGTTTAATCATGTTGGATGTTTTAGATCGTTAAGCACAGGGAAAGAAAAAGGCCTCAGCTTCACTGGGATCATCCCAAGTTAAATCCAACTAATCTTTGTAGTGTACACTGAGGTCGTATGCATAGTGAATTTCAGCGCGTGAATGTAAAGATTGCAATGTTTCATGGGGGAAAAAGTCAAATACTCGAACATTTGTACATAGTCTGAGAAATTGAATGGAATTATACGAATCAAAACACCAAAGTCATGGATGGGAAAGAAATTTTGAGCCACATGGCATCAAAGTTAGGCGACTCAAGACCCACAAGGCGAGCAATGGTAGTCTGTTTGTATTACAGCAGGAGCAAAACATCACCCTTGGAGCGGAAAATTTAAAGTTAAGTGACCTGATACTATAGGAGGTAAGCAGCCTTGTGCAGTTTGGTTTCAGTAGAGATCAGAGGAAGATGAGGAAAGAGGGTGTTCTACAGAGTGTTAGATATGAGACCACGAAAACTGTGAAAATGAAAAGAGAAAGATGCAAGTCTGGGGGCTGTGATGAATGGGGTAGGTAGCAGGCGCTTGATGTTGGCCGGGAAGGCCTTGGGACCCAGGTAGCCTAGCTCGGCCGGTAGTGCCTGCCCTTCCTATTCAGCACCGGAGACATAGGAATATCATCTACGTTCACGTTATCTCTTTTCTTCATCAAAGGTGATGAAAAAACCAGAGTCTAGAATGAAAAGTGTGTGTGTTTTTATGTGTGGTTAAGTGTTGTGGTAGAGATGGAGATGTGTGAGTTTGTGGACTGGGTATCAGTAACTAACAGGTTGAGGCAAAAAAGAAAGAAATAACAGCGATCTGTGTCAGGGTGGAGTACGTGACAAACGGCACGGTGCTGGCTCACTGCTGCACAATCACTAACCTCTTCTGATGAGTCAGTAGTACCTCCCTGGACGTGGTGGTGCCTGTCACGTGTTCCTAGGCATCACTTAACAGTTACTGAAGTATAGTAGTAGTAGTAGTGGTAGTAGTAGAAGTAGTTATAGTATCAGTGGAAGTAGTAGTAGTAGTAGTAGTAGTAGTAGTAGTAGTAATTTAGCAGTAATGGAAGTATCAGTGTTAGTAGTAGTAGTAGTAGTAATAGTAGAAGTAGTAGTAGAAGTAGTAGTAAAGGAAGTAGTAATGATAGTAGTAGCAGTAGTAGAAGTAGGAGTAGTAGTAGTAGTAGGAGTAGCAGTGGTAGTAGTAGTAGTATCAGTAGTAGCAGTAGTAGTAGTAGTAGTAGTAGTAGTATCAGTAGTAGTAGTAGTAGTAGTAGTAGTAGTAGTAGTAGTAGTAGTAAATGTTATTGTTGTTGTTGTAGAAGTATCTGTTGCTATTGTTCTTGTCGTTATTGTTGTTTGGCATTAGATATAAATGTAATGACAGTGGTAATACTAATAGCACTCGTAGCTGTAGTGGTAAAAGTCGTAGTGACAGTAGCAGCACAAGCAGTAGTAGTAGTATTCTAAGTATTCTCCGCCAACTTACATGCAACCAATTAAATTTAACGAGGGAACGATTCCCGTGGGAGTATGTTTATGTAAGTGTATATTATGAGTGGGAGTAATCCCAAACCTCGCAACATCTCTGGTAATATATCTATAATAATGAGAATGGTGCCATCCGCGGCGCGTTCTTCTTTCCTTGTAATGGCTGTTCTAAGCCCATTATGATTTCATGAATCAATTATATCGGATCTGAAACAACTGAAGTGGCAAAGTTTTCAGCGAGACGCACTAGTGTTGCAATTTAGAGTCTGGAAGCAGAGCAGAAGATACGAGATGGACGATGGGGATAATAATGGCTATGATGAGTGTAACGATGTGCGCAATATATACATAGAAATATATTTGCTCCCGGCGCTACCTCGCTAACGCGTAAAACGGCGATCGAGTATGAAATATATATATATATATATATATATATATATATATATTTTTTTTTTTTTTTTTTTATACCTCGTCGCTGTCTCCCGCGTTTGCGAGGTAGCGCAAGGAAACAGACGAAAGAAATGGCCCAACCCCCCCCATACACATGTACATACACACGTCCACACACGCAAATATACATACCTACACAGCTTTCCATGGTTTACCCCGGACGCTTCACATGCCTTGATTCAATCCACTGACAGCACGTCAACCCCTGTATACCACATCGCTCCAATTCACTCTATTCCTTGCCCTCCTTTCACCCTCCTGCATGTTCAGGCCCCGATCACACAAAATCCTTTTTCACTCCATCTTTCCACCTCCAATTTGGTCTCCCACTTCTCCTCGTTCCCTCCACCTCCGACACATATATCCTCTTGGTCAATCTTTCCTCACTCATTCTCTCCATGTGCCCAAACCATTTCAAAACACCCTCTTCTGCTCTCTCAACCACGCTCTTTTTACTTCCACACATCTCTCTTACCCTTACGTTACTTACTCGATCAAACCACCTCACACCACACATTGTCCTCAAACATCTCATTTCCAGCACATCCATCCTCCTGCGCACAACTCTATCCATAGCCCACGCCTCGCAACCATACAACATTGTTGGAACCACTATTCCTTCAAACATACCCATTTTTGCTTTCCGAGATAATGTTCTCGACCTCCACACATTCTTCAAGGCTCCCAGATTTTCGCCCCCTCCCCCACACTATGATCCACTTCCGCTTCCATGGTTCCATCCGCTGCCAGATCCACTCCCAGATATCTAAAACACTTCACTTCCTCCAGTTTTTCTCCATTCAAACTCACCTCCCAATTGACTTGACCCTCAACCCTACTGTACCTAATAACCTTGCTCTTATTCACATTTACTCTTAACTTTCTTCTTTCACACACTTTACCAAACTCCGTCACCAGCTTCTGCAGTTTCTCACATGAATCAGCCACCAGCGCTGTATCATCAGCGAACAACAACTGACTCACTTCCCAAGCTCTCTCATCCCCAACAGACTTCATACTTGCCCCTCTTTCCAAAACTCTTGCATTCACCTCCCTAACAACCCCATCCATAAACAAAGTAAACAACCATGGAGACATCACACACCCCTGCCGCAAACTTACATTCACTGAGAACCAATCACTTTCCTCTCTTCCTACACGTACACATGCCTTACATCCTCGATAAAAACTTTTCACTGCTTCTAACAACTTGCCTCCAACACCATATATTCTTAAAACCTTCCACAGAGCATCTCTGTCAACTCTATCATATGCCTTCTCCAGATCCATAAATGCTACATACAAATCCATTTGCTTTTCTAAGTATTTCTCACATACATTCTTCAAAGCAAACACCTGATCCACACATCCTCTACCACTTCTGAAACGACACTGCTCTTCCCCAATCTGATGCTCTGTACATGCCTTCACCCTCTCAATCAATACCCTCCCATATGATTTACCAGGAATACTCAACAAACTTATACCTCTGTAATTTGAGCACTCATTCTTATCCCCTTTGCCTTTGTACAATGGCACTATGCACGCATTCCGCCAATCCTCAGGCACCTCACCATGAGTCATACATACATTTAATAACCTTACCAACCAGTCAATGATACAGTCATCCCCTTTTTTAATAAATTCCACTGCAATACCATCAAAATCTGCTGCCATGCCGGCTTTCATCTTCCGCAAAGCTTTTACTACCTCTTCTCTGTTTACCAAATCATTTTCCCTAACCCTCTCACTTTGCATACCACCTCGACCAAAACACCCTATATCTGCCACTCTATCATCAAACACATTCAACAAACCTCCAAAATACTCACTCCATCTCCTTCTCACATCACCACTACTTGTTATCACCTCCTCATTTGCGCCCTTCGCTGAAGTTCCCATTTGCTCCCTTGTCTTACGCACTTTATTTACCTCCTTCCAGAACATCTTTTTATTCTCCCTAAAATTTAATGATACTCTCTCACCCCAACTCTCATTTGCCCTCTTTTTCACCTCTTGCACCTTTCTCTTGACCTCCTGTCTCTTTCTTTTATACATCTCCCACTCAAGTGCATTTTTTCCCTGCAAAAATCGTCCATATGCCTCTCTCTTCTCTTTCACTAATAATCTTACTTCTTCATCACACCACTCACTACCCTTTCTAATCAACCCACCTCCCACTCTTCTCATGCCACAAGCATCTTTTGCGCAATCCATCACTGATTCCCTAAATACATCCCATTAGTCCCCCACTCCCCTTACTTCCATTGTTCTCACCTTTTTCCATTCTGTACTCAGTCTCTCCTGGTACTTCCTCACACAAGTCTCCTTCCCAAGCTCACTTACTCTCACCACCCTCTTCACCACAACATTCACTCTTCTTTTCTGAAAACCCATACAAATCTTCACCTTAGCCTCCACAAGATAATGATCCAGTTGCACCTCTCAGCACATTAACATCCAAAAGTCTCTCTTTCGCGCGCCTATCAATTAACACGTAATCCAATAACGCTCTCTGGCCATCTCTCCTACTTACATACGTATACTTATGTATATCTCGCTTTTTAAACCAGCTATTCCCAATCACCAGTCCTTTTTCAGCACATAAATCTACAAGCTCTTCACCATTTCCATTTACAACACTGAACACCCCATGTATACCAATTATTCCCTCAACTGCCACATTACTCACCTTTGCATTCAAATCACCCATCACTATAACCCGGTCTCTTGCATCAAAACCACTAACACACTCATTCAGCTGCTCCCAAAACACTTGCCTCTCATGATCCTTCTTCTCATGCCCAGGTGCATATGCACCAATAATCACCCGTCTCTCTCCGTCAACTTTCAGTTTTACCCATATTAATCGAGAATTTACTTTCTTACATTCTATCACATACTCCCACAACTCCTGTTTCAGGAGTAGTGCTACTCCTTCCCTTGCTCTTGTCCTCTCACTAACCCCTGACTTTACTCCCAAGACATTCCCAAACAACTCTTCCCCTTTACCCTTGAGCTTCGTTTCACTCAGAGCCAAAACATCCAGGATCCTTTCCTCAAACATACTACCTATCTCTCCTTTTTTCACATCCTGGTTACATCCACACACATTTAGACACCCCAGTCTGAGCCTTCGAGGAGGATGAGCACTCCCCGCGTGACTCCTTCTGTTTCCCATTTTAGAAAGTTAAAGAATACAAGGAGGGGAGGATTTCTGGCCCCCCGCTCCCGTCCCCTCTAGTCGCCTTCTACGACACGCGAGGAAAGCGTGGGAAGTATTCTTTCACCCCTATCGCCAGGGATAATATATATATATATATATATATATATATATATACATATATATATACATACACATACACACGCACATATACACACACACACACAAATACATATATATACATATGAAAAAGTAAGAAATAATTTAGAAAACTGAAACTTCTAGCTTGAAATGAAATGAGAAAATGAATGTCACATAATGGTTCAACCTCTGGCTATGGAAAAGGGAAATGTATAATTTATTTACACAAACGTCAATAGTAGTTCTCATCAATTTAACCACTGTATGAATAAGCTTCAATGTCTAAGCTACATTTTTTTTTTTCCAATTTCACTATTTTCTTGTCAAAGCACCATGTATGAAAACTATCACTCCAGTAACACAACTATAAACATTTACTTCCCCTTTAAAAAAGTTCTGGGGAAGTCTGTCTCGATACACTGCGGGACACTGTACCACCTGGCGAGGTTTGTGTTGCAAGTGGTTCTTGATTCACAAACGTAGTAGCATCACTGGTGGGCGGAAAAACTTTCTTGTAACCACAGCAAGGATCACAGTCCGTGCAACTCCATTATGATTGTTCTCCATTATGATGGTTCTTCTCCTGCTGGGGAATGTTGTAGCAGCAGCAGTAGCAATAGTAGGAGTCGCACCTGCTGTGGTGGTCATAGTAACAGTCGTACCTGCCTCCTCGTCCTTGTACATGTGAAGGCCGGAGGACGGAGCAGGTGGTGAACCAGGAAGATGTCCCGTGCTGGAGCACACTCACACCATCTCACTCACCTTCCATCAACTACAGGGAGGCAACAGGTGGTGTCTGACTGCCCTCAAGTTCCTTCTTCTAACACATTCCTATGAAGCTGATGGCAGTCGATTAAAGAACGGATCTTACTTTAAACTTATATATATATATTTATTTTCCAAAAGACGGAACAGAGAAGGGGGCCTGGTGAGGATATTCCCTAAAAGGCCCAGTCCTCTGTTCTTAACGCTACCTCGCTAATGCGGGAAATGGCGAATAGTATGAAAGAAAGAAAGAAATATATATATATATATATATATATATATATATATATATATATATATATATATATATATATATATATATATATATATATATTTATATATATATATATATATATATGTATATTTATATATATATATATATATATATATATATATATATATATATATATATATATATATATATATATATATATATATATATATATATATATATATATATATATATATATATATATATATATATATATATATATATATATATATATGTATATATGTATATGTATATGTATATATATATATATATATATATATGTATATGTATATGTATATGTATATTTATATATATATATGTATATATATGTATATATATATATATATATATATATATATATATATATATATATATATATATATATATATATATATATATATATATATATATATATATATATATATATATATATATATATATATGAATGAATGTTGGGGTGAAGAGGATGGTGAGAGTAAGTGAGCTTGGGAAGGAGACTTGTGTGAGGAAGTACCAGGAGAGACTGAGTACAGAATGGAAAAAGGTGAGAACAATGGAAGTAAGGGGAGTGGGGGAGGAATGGGATGTATTTAGGGAATCAGTGATGGATTGCGCAAAAGATGCTTGTGGCATGAGAAGCGTGGGAGGTGGGTTGATTAGAAAGGGTAGTGAGTGGTGAGATGAAGAAGTAAGATTATTAGTGAAAGAGAAGAGAGAGGCATTTGGACGATTTTTGCAGGGAAAAAATGTACTTGAGTGGGAGATGTATAAAAGAAAGAGACAGGAGGTCAAGAGAAAGGTGCAAGAGGTGAAAAAGAGGGCAAATGAGAGTTGGGGTGAGAGAGTATCATTAAATTTTAGGGAGAATAAAAAGATGTTCTGGAAGGAGGTAAATAAAGTGCGTAAGACAAGGGAGCAAATGGGAACTTCAGTGAAGGGCGCTAATGGGGAGGTGATAACAAGTAGTGGTGATGTGAGAAGGAGATGGAGTGAGTATTTTGAAGGTTTGTTGAATGTGTTTGATGATAGAGTGGCAGATATAGGGTGTCTTGGTCGAGGTGGTGTGCAAAGTGAGCGGGTTAGGGAAAATGATTTGGTAAACAGAGAAGAGTTAGTAAAAGCTTTGCGGAAGATGAAAGCTGGCAAGGCAGCAGGTTTGGATGGTATTGCAGTGGAATTTATTAAAAAAGGGGGTGACTGTATTGTTGACTGGTTGGTAAGGTTATTTAATGTATGTATGACTCATGGTGAGGTGCCTGAGGATTGGCGAAATGCGTGCATAGTGCCATTGTACAAAGGCAAAGGGGATAAGAGTGAGTGCTCAAATTACAGAGGTATAAGTTTGTAGAGTATTCCTGGTAAATTATATGGGAGGGTATTGATTGAGAGGGTGAAGGCATATACAGAGCATCAGATTGGGGAAGAGCAGTGTGGTTTCAGAAGCGGTAGAGGATGTGTGGATCAGGTGTTTGCTTTGAAGAATGTATGTGAGAAATACTTAGAAAAGCAAATGGATTTGTATGTAGCATTCATGGATCTGGAGAAGGCATATGATAGAGTTGATGGAGATGCTCTGTGGAAGGTATTAAGAATATATGGTGTGGGTGGCAAGATGTTGGAAGCAGTGAAAAGTTTTTATCGAGGATGTAAGGCATGTGTACGTGTAGGAAGAGAGGAGAGTGATTGGTTCTCAGTGAATGTAGGTTTGCGGCAGGGGTGTGTGATGTCTCCATGGTTGTTTAATTTGTTTATGGATGGGTTGTTAGGGAGGTGAATGCAAGAGTTTTGGAAAGAGGGGCAAGAATGAAGTCTGTTGGGGATGAGAGAGCTTGGGAAGTGAGTCAGTTGTTGTTCGCTGATGATACAGCGCTGGTGGCTGATTCATGTAAGAAACTGCAGAAGCTGGTGACTGAGTTTGGTAAAGTGTGTGAAAGAAGAAAGTTAAGAGTAAATGTAAATAAGAGCAAGGTTATTAGGTACAGTAGGGTTGAGGGTCAAGTCAATTGGGAGGTAAGTTTGAATGGAGAAAAACTGGAGGAAGTAAAGTGTTTTAGATATCTGGGAGTGGGTCTGGCAGCGGATGGAACCATGGAAGCGGAAGTGAATCATATGGTGGGGGAGGGGGCGAAAATCCTGGGAGCCTTGAAGAATGTGTGGAAGTCGAGAACATTATCTCGGAAAGCAAAAATGGGTATGTTTGAAGGAATAGTGGTTTCCAACAATGTTGTATGGTTGCGAGGCGTGGGCTATGGTTAGAGTTGTGCGCAGGAGGGTGGATGTGCTTGAAATGAGATGTTTGAAGACAATATGTGATGTGAGGTGGTTTGATCGAGTAAGTAATGTAAGGGTAAGAGAGATGTGTGGAAATAAAAAAAGTGTGGTTGAGAGAGCAGAAAAGGGTGTTTTGAAATGGTTTGGGCACATGGAGAGAATGAGTGAGGAAAGATTGACCAAGAGGATATATGTGTCGGAGGTGGAGGGAACGAGAAGTGGGAGACCAAATTGGAGGTGGAAAGATGGAGAGAAAAAGATTTTGAGTGATCGGGGCCTGAACATGCAGGAGGGTGAAAGGCGGGCAAGGAATAGAGTGAATTGGATCGATGTGTTATACCGGGGTTGACGTGCTGTCAGTGGATTGAATCAGGGCATGTGAAGCGTCTGGGGTAAACCATGGAAAGCTGTGTAGGTATGTATATTTGCGTGTGTGGACGTGTATGTATATACGTGTGGATGGGGGTGGGTTGGGCCATTTCTTTCGTCTGTTTCCTTGCGCTACCTCGCAAACGCGGGAGACAGCGACAAAGCAAAAAAAAGAATATATATATATATATATATATATATATATATATATATATATATATATATATCCATCTCCAATTTGGTCTCCCGCTTCTTATTCCCTCCTCTTCTGAAACATATATCGTCTTTGTTTACCTTTCTTCGCTCGTTCTTTCCACGTGTCCAAGCCATTTCAATCCACCCTCTTCTGCTCTCGCAACCACACCTTTTTTCTTTGCCATGTATCTCTCTCGCACCCTTTCATTGCTTCACATCCAAATCACCCGTCCCTAATGCCTGGCCTCATACATCAAAACCACCGATACATTTACTCAGTTTCTCCTAAAACACTTACTTCTCATGACCTTTCATCTCATGGCCAAGTACATAAGCAACAATAACCTCTCATCTCTTGCCATCCACTTTCAGTCTTGCCCACATCAGTCTAGAATATACTTCCTTACACTCTTTCACACACTCCCACAACTCCTGCTTCAGGAGTCATGCCACTCCTTCCTTTCTCTTTTCCTGTAACCAGCTTCTGGCCTCACTCCAGAGACAATTCCAAACCATTCATCCCCAGTACCCTTGAAGCTTATTTCACTCAGAGTCAGAACATCCGGGTTTCTCTCCTCAACCATACTACCTATCTCTCCTCTCTTCCCATATTGGTTATAAATATTCATATATATATTCTTTTTTCTTTCATACTATTCGCCATTTCCCGCGTCAGCGAGGTAGCGTTAAGAACAAAGGACTGGGCCTTTGAGGGAATATCCTCACCTGGCCCTCTCTGTTCCTTCTTTTGGAAAATTAAAAAAAAAAGAGAGGGGAGGATTTCCATCCACCCGCTCCCTCCCCTTTTAGTCGCCTTCTACGACACGCAGGGAATACGTGGGAAGTATCCTTTCTCCCGTAGCCCCAGGGATAATATATATATATATATATATATATATATATATATATATATATATATATATATATATATATATATATATATATATATATATATATATATATATATATATATATATATATACATATATCATTAATGAGATTGCCTTAATTAGGGCCTTTGTTGTGCGTGGCATCTCAGCTAACATAAAGAAAAAATATGAAAAGAAAATGTTAAAATCGAAGCAAAAGAAAAAGCCAGTTATACATAGATTTTTTTTTTGTATGTTCATAATTCTGTCCCCCATAATTCAGTGCTTGTATACATATTGTCATATAATATTTCACGTTCAGCAACAGCAGATTTTTATCACTCTTAATATGGCGACCTACTGTAGGCCAGCAGTACCACCAACCTGGCCAAGGGCACCTAATGTTAAACTGTCTGCTGGCAATCACTTGTCAGGGTATATGGCCCTCACAGGACATGAACAAAAGACTTAAGTGTCAACACTTACCATGCAGTAGTTATAAAAAGTCTTTAGAAGAATATCCACATTTTGTGGTCAGGCATACGTTACCATCATGACCTGGTGCTGTGGTCAGGCATACGTTACCAGCATGACCTGGTGCTGTGGTCAGGCATACGTCACCAGCATGACCTGGTGCTGTGGTCAGACTTACATTACCCGGGAGATGACCGCGTGATGTTCACTAACTTCCTCCTTCATCTGGACTGGTGTTATGTGGGTGAGTGTGAGGACGTGTGGCAGTAAAAGCGATCCCAGCACTCACACACCACCTGAGCCACTGCTCTCGCCTGCCCGCTCGTCCCTCGCTACCCAAGCTAGTCTCATCACGCCGCCAACAAGCCTAAGCTTCAGGTTGTAATAAGATGTAATTGTCCAGTCATTTACGACGGAGCGGGAAGACATTATCAACAGGAGGCGTGGCGTTCCAGCCGCCGACAGGACGCTCCGTGTTAGTGGACCTCCTGTCCATCGACTCCTGTGGTGTGTCTTATTGACTTGATGCATGCCACTGTACGTCTTCTGACGTACCTGGTCTGATGCATGCCACTCTACGTCTGCTGACGTACCTGGTCTGATGCATGCCACTGTACGTCTACTGACGTACGTGGTCTGATGCATGCCACTGTACGTCTGCTGACGTACCTGGTCTGATGCATGCCACTCTACGTCTGCTGACGTACCTGGTCTGATGCATGCCACTATACGTCTGCTGACGTACGTGGTCTGATGCATGCCACTGTACGTCTACTGACGTACCTGGCCTGATGCATGCCACTATAAGTCTGCTGACGTACCTGGTCTGATGCATACGTCTACTGACGTACGTGGTCTGATGCATGCCACTGTACGTCTCCTGACGTAATCGGTCTGATGGATGTCACTCTACGTCTGCTGACGTACCTGGTCTGATGCATGCCACTATACGTCTGCTGACGTACGTGGTCTGATGCATGCCACTGTACGTCTGCTGACGTACCTGGCCTGATGCATACGTCTACTGACGTCCCTGGTCTGATGCATACGTCTGCTGACGTAACTGGACTGATGCATACCACTGTACGTCTACTGACGTACGTGGTCTGATGCATGCCACTGTACGTCTACTGACGTACCTGGTCTGATGCAAACGTCTACTGACGTACCGGTCTGATGCATGCCACTGTACGTCTGCTAACGTACCTGGTCTGATGTATACGTCTACTAACGTACCTGGTCTGATGCATGCCACTGTACGTCTACTGACGTATGTGGTCTGATGCATGCCACTGTACGTCTACTGACGTACCTGGTCTGATGCATGCCACTGTACGTCTGCTGACGTACCTGGTCTGATGCATGCCACTGTACGTCTGCTGACGTTACAGTTTTACAACTGGCTCATCGGGTCGCCAACGAGACCGACGCTGTTTCCATTACCGAGAGTCGCTGGTCATGAGCCTCAAGTGTGTTTCGCGATGTCATTTTTCTCTGTTTTTGAGCCATAACAAGGTGGCGTTGGTTCTCGTTCGCTCGGACAGCAATTAACCATCAGCCATTTCCTCTGTAATGTTATTGAAATTTTTAGAAGTGCATCATTGGTGCGAGTGAACTCAATAAGCACTTGCTCTTTGTTTTATTATCTTAAATTAATAAGTAAAGTAACCCTTTGTTACGGCAGTCGAAGCTTCAACTAACAATTGCCTTTGACGGTGTAATACGATCCCAACAGGCAGGTTCTCTTTAATAGAGAAGTGTCAAGTACAAAGGCTGAGTTTAATAAGCACTTGGCCATATTTTACGCGGCCAGCACATCACCAGCAAATCTTTGTTTAGCTTCTGTGCTTAGATGTAAGCCGGGAGGTGCCTTGCTCAATGGCCGACAGCCGTCGTTGAGTGAGTGGGGGGGATTGAGGGGTTAGAAGGGGGTGTGGGGGTGTGCAAGTCGCGTCAACAGGCTCGGCCGATATACAACCCATCCCACGTAATGATTCTCATCGCCTGATTCGGCATTTTTTCTTTGTTAATACTATCTGGTACATGTTATGGAATAGTAATGGATTGATTCGCGGATCTGCATTAACACAGCTAAATGGTCGATTACACAAATCGTATTAAGTTTATTGGTAATTATCCTCAGACTAATGAACGATAGATTGTATAAAATGGTAATAACAATTAGCAGCATACAATTACTTACATTTTAACTATGTTGGTATTGAGCAGGAATGAAGAATAGATGAGGACATTCACAATTCTAATGACGCAATTTCATCACTGTTGGATGAAGCAGTATCATTCATATTGGCATATCGTCTGTTGTGTGATATAGCCGGGTTGAGAGTTCGACACAGCCAAACGTAAATCTTTGTAATGGGATATATTGTAATTACAGGCCGTAATGCCGTTATTCCTGGTTGTTATTGTAGCCGCTCAGCCTAGCTGTATAATTCCCGATGAGGCTGCTTCTGGCCATAGGTTTTTTTTTCCCCTGAGATGAATTACGATCCTACCATGTTTGCTGAGGGAGAGGAACCCATCGAAGTTCTATAGACAATGAGTGAGTGTTTATTGTAATGAGACTGGGTAGCCGGAGGCTGTGTGGGGGGGATGGTGTAGCAGCATTCTAGAGATGATGATGGGGTGATGTCCAATGTCTATGGCAGTATATAAATCTGACACCGAGGCCACACATGTGATATATTGCATATCTATATTGTAGTATAGATATGACGAGGGGAAAATACATAATATGTCAGTGGGCCAATATACATTATAATGACAGTAACTGAAAGGTTGCATTATAATATTCACGGTTTTGCATATATTAGTGAACAGGATGATGACGCTATGTTAAAATACCGGTTAGTAATGGAACAGGCGGTGACAGCCAGAGAAACACCTGGTGAAAAATTCATGAGGATACGATCAGGGATGAGGCCCGGATGATGAGTCTTCTCCCTGGATGAGGCCTGGATGATGAGTGTTCTCCCTGGATGAGGCCTGGATGATGAGTGTTCTCCCTGGATGAGGCCCGGATGATGAGTCTTCTCCCCGGATGAGGCCTGGATGATGAGTGTTCTCCCTGGATGAGGCCTGGATGATGAGTGTTCTCCCTGGATGAGGCCCGGATGATGAGTCTTCTCCCCGGATGAGGCCTGGATGATGAGTGTTCTCCCTGGATGAGGCCTGGATGATGAGTGTTCTCCCTGGATGAGGCCCGGATGATGAGTGTTCTCCCTGGATGAGGCCTGGATGATGAGTGTTCTCCCTGGATGAGGCCTGGATGATGAGTGTTCTCCCCGGATGAGGCCCGGATGATGAGTGTTCTCACTGGATGAGGCCTGGATGATGAGTGTTCTCCCCGGATGAGGCATGGATGATGAGTGTTCTCACTGGATGAGGCCTGGATGATGAGTCTTCTCCCCGGATGAGGCCTGGATGATGAGTGTTCTCCCTGGATGAGGCCTGGATGATGAGTGTTCTCCCCGGATGAGGCCTGGATGATGAGTCTTCTCCCCGGATGAGGCCCGGATGATGAGTCCTCTCCCCGGATGAGGCCCGGATGATGAGTCTTCTCCCCGGATGAGGCCCAGATGATGAGTCCTCTCCCCGGATGAGGCCCGGATGATGAGTCTTCTCCCCGGATGAGGCCCGGATGATGAGTCCTCTCCCCGGATGAGGCCCGGATGATGAGTCTTCTCCCTGCAGGAGATGGGATGATGAGTGTTCTCTTTGGATGAGGCCGGACAGTGAGCGTCATCCCTGGATGAGGATGGATGATGAACGTCGTCCATGGACGAGGATAGCTGATGAGCGTCGTCCCTGGATGAAGCTGGAGGATGAGCGTCGTCCCTGGATTAAACCGGATGATGTCCATCGTTCCTGGATGAGGCTGGATGATGAGCGTGGTCGTGTGTGCCGGGCGGTCCCAGGGTCGTATATACCGTCCACCACCACTTGTTACCCTCGTTAGGTCCCGAGCCGGGAGGGTGGCGAAGTCTAAATAGGCTGACACGCTTCCGTGTATTGGGAAAGTAAAGAGATGTGATATACATGAACGACATGGTTTCCGGGGCAATGGTTGTTATTGCTGGGGATTTACGGCCATTAGCATGACTAATGACATTGATGATTACACTTCTTGATACAAACTTCATTATATGAACGGAATTGTTAACCCCAGTCGTACCACTAGCATATATTCCTCGTAGGAGGTTACATATAACAACAATGGCTTCGTAGTGAATTTGTAAATCCAGCGATGTTACTTGTTTCCGCCAGAGAGGCGTGAGTGATCTGTGAGGGTCGCGTTTCGCTCACAGGTGAGGCAGCAGGTCCCAGCATACTACTCCAGTGAGAAACACTCGTCAAGTGAGGTGGCGGGGTGGGACCTGCGTCATGGAGATGTGAGAGCAGTTCACTACTGGCCAGCCACAGTCCGGCGCTATAGTCACTTTCGTCTATCGTATTGGCATCTTAGATTTCACGGAAATTTTCCCACACTTGAAAACAGTGGGCTGGAGTACCCAATGGTACAAATACTTAAAATAAGGCAATGGTGATAGTTCTTAAGGAAACCAAGATGGACAACAAGTTGAGAATGTGAACATATGTCATCAGAGATACACAGGTTACAGTGGAAGAGGAAGGAGAGGTGATATGGAGGTCTGATCAGGGCGCAGAGTTCTAAAAGTAACATATGCCCGCCGAATGGAATGATTTTATTGATTATCTTTCGAAAGAACAGAGTCTGGAGTAATTTTCTATCTTATGGGCAATCATAATTTCCAGTGATGAGTACTTGGAGGAGGAGTATAGATTTTCCATTGAAGCGTTCAGGGAGTTGCATTATCCCGAAGGATTATCAATTAAACTCAAGAAGACCAAAAATAATGGAAAGACGGAGAAGGAATGTTGATAGCAGTACAGTGGAAAATAAGAGGTACATAACTGTTTCTAATTCAGGGAAAGCTTCAGACATGGATAGAAATATACAGATGATGGAAATAAACATTGCAACTTCGTCAGGGATAAAGAAGGTGATGTACTGAAAACAAGCAGTGTTGGAAGTATCAACAAGGACAGAAGTGGTACACGGTATACCATGTTCTGGATGTTTGGCCATTTATTATGTGAATACAGGGCGAGGTGTAATGAACATGAAGATTAGTGAACATGAAGGTGATATACATCATCAAAGGACATGGAAAGCGATTTTCGTCCGCGTAAACAAGTATGCATGCCTACCGAAAAAGGTAAAGGGATCGAATAAATCACAATAGACTGAGAGAACAAGTAAGAAAAGCCTTGGAAGCTGCCCACATATGCATGCTATTAGTAACGATTATTTGTGATGGCTTTCCACGTAGGGCGGTAAGAATGACCATGGAATATAGTGAGAAGAAGCAGGGGACTGGGGCAGACGGCCAACCTGGAGCAAGCAATGTGGTGCTGCGTCCAGGGAGGGAGGACTGGGAAGACATAAACTCACATCTTTGTACTGTACTCGTGTATATTGCTTCTGCACAAGCTGAAATGTAAGAAGAATAAAACTCAAGAGATCTCACCTGTGTTTGCTCACCAACCCAATCAATCAATCAATATATATATATACATATATATATATATATATATATATATATATATATATATATATATATATATATATATATATATATATGTATATATATTTGGAAATGTCTGGGGAGTGAAGTCAGGGGTTAGTGAGAGGACAAGAGCAAGGGAAGGAGTAGCAATACTCCTGAAACAGGAGTTGTGGGAGTATGTGATAGAATGTAAGAAAGTAAATTCTCGATTAATATGGGTAAAATTGAAAGTTGATGGAGAGAGGTGGGTGATTATTGGTGCATATGCACCTGGGCATGAGAAGAAAGATCATGAGAGGCAAGTGTTTTGGGAGCAGCTAAATGAGTGTGTTAGCGGTTTTGATGCACGAGACCGGTTATAGTGATGGGTGATTTGAATGCAAAGGTGAGTAATGTGGCAGTTGAGGGAATAATTGGTGTGCATGGGGTGTTCAGTGTTGTAAATGAAAATGGTGAGAGCTTGTAGATTTATGTGCTGAAAAAGGACTGATGATTGGGAATACCTGGTTTAAAAAGCGAGATATACATAAGTATACTTATGTAAGTAGGAGAGATGGCCAGAGAGCGTTATTGGATTACGTGTTAATTGACAGGCGTGCGAAAAGAGAGACTTTTGGATGTCAATGTGCTGAGAGGTGCAACTGGAGGGATGTCTGATCATTATCTTGTGGAGGCTAAGGTGAAGATTAGTATGGGTTTTCAGAAAAGAAGAGTGAATGTTGGGGTGAAGAAGGTGGTGAGAGTAAGTGAGCTTGGGAAGGAGACCTGTGTGAGGAAGTATCAGGAGAGACTGTGTACAGAATGGAAAAAGGTGAGAACAATGGAAGTAAGGGGAGTGGGGGAGGAATGGGATGTATTTAGGGAATCAGTGATGGATTGCGCAAAAGATGCTTGTGGCATGAGAAGAGTGGGAGGTGGGCTGTTTAGAAAGGGTAGTGAGTGGTGGGATGAAGAAGTAAGAGTATTAGTGAAAGAGAAGAGAGAGGCATTTGGACGATTTTTGCAGGGAAAAAATGCAATTGAGTGGGAGAAGTATAAAAGAAAGAGACTGGAGGTCAAGAGAAAGGTGCAAGAGGTGAAAAAAAAAGGGCAAATGAGAGTTGGGGTGAGAGACTATCAGTAAATTTTAGGGAGAATAAAAAGATGTTCTGGAAGGAGGTAAATAGGGTGCGTAAGACAAGGGAGCAAATGGGAACTTCAGTGAAGAGCGTAAATGGGGAGGTGATAACAAGTAGTGGTGATGTGAGAAGGAGATGGAATGAGTATTTTGAAGGTTTGTTGAATGTGTCTGATGACAGAGTGGCAGATATAGGGTGTTTGGGTCGAGGTGGTGTGCAAAGTGAGAGGGTTAGGGAAAATGATTTGGTAAACAGAGAAGAGGTAGTAAAAGCTTTGCGGAAGATGAAAGCCGGCAAGGCAGCAGGTTTGGATGGTATTGCAGTGGAATTTATTAAAAAAGGGGGTGACTGTATTGTTGACTGGTTGGTAAGGTTATTTAATGTATGTATGACTCATGGTGAGGTGCCTGAGGATTGGCGGAATGCGTGCATAGTGCCATTGTACAAAGGCAAAGGGGATAAGAGTGAGTGCTCAAATTACAGAGGTATAAGTTTGTTGAGTATTCCTGGTAAATTATATGGGAGGGTATTGATTGAGAGGGTGAAGGCAGGTACAGAGCATCAGATTGGGGAAGAGCAGTGTGGTTTCAGAAGTGGTAGAGGATGTGTGGATCAGGTGTTTGCTTTGAAGAATGTATGTGAGAAATACTTAGAAAAGCAAATGGATTTGTATGTAGCATTTATGGATCTGGAGAAGGCATATGATAGAGTTGATAGAGATGCTCTGTGGAAGGTATTAAGAATATATGGTGTGGGAGGCAAGTTGTTAGAAGCAGTGAAAAGTTTTTATCGAGGATGTAAGGCATGTGTACGTGTAGGAAGAGAGGAAAGTGATTGGTTCTCAGTGAATGTAGGTTTGCGGCAGGGGTGTGTGATGTCTCCATGGTTGTTTAATTTGTTTATGGATGGGGTTGTTAGGGTAGTAAATGCAAGAGTCTTGGAAAGAGGGGCAAGTATGAAGTCTGTTGTGGATGAGAGAGCTTGGGAAGTGAGTCAGTTGTTGTTCGCTGATGATACAGCGCTGGTGGCGGATTCATGTGAGAAACTGCAGAAGCTGGTGACGGAGTTTGGTAAAGTGTGTGGAAGAAGAAAGTTAAGAGTAAATGTGAATAAGAGCAAGGTTATTAGGTACAGTAGGGTTGAGGGTCAAGTCAATTGGGAGGTGAGTTTGAATGGAGAAAAACTGGAGGAAGTGAAGTGTTTTAGATATCTGGGAGTGGATCTGTCAGCGGATGGAACCATGGAAGCGGAAGTGGATCATAGGGTGGCGGAGGGGGCGAAAATTTTGGGAGCCTTGAAAAATGTGTGGAAGTCGAGAACATTATCTCGGAAAGCAAAATGGGTATGTTTGAAGGAATAGTGGTTCCAACAATGTTGTATGGTTGCGAGGCGTGGGCTATGGATAGAGTTGTGCGCAGGAGGATGGATGTGCTGGAAATGAGATGTTTGAGGACAATGTGTGGTGTGAGGTGGTTTGATCGAGTAAGTAACGTAAGGGTAAGAGAGATGTGTGGAAATAAAAAGAGCGTGGTTGAGAGAGCAGAAGAGGGTGTTTTGAAATGGTTTGGGCACATGGAGAGAATGAGTGAGGAAAGATTGACCAAGAGGATATATGTGTCGGAGGTGGAGGGAACGAGGAGAAGAGGGAGACCAAATTGGAGGTGGAAAGATGGAGTGAAAAGGATTTTGTGTGATCGGGGCCTGAACATGCAGGAGGGTGAAAGGAGGGCAAGGAATATAGTGAATTGGAGCGATGTGGTATACAGGGGTTGACGTGCTGTCAGTGGATTGAATCAAGGCATGTGAAGCGTCTGGGGTAAACCATGGAAAGCTGTGTAGGTATGTATATTTGCGTGTGTGGACGTGTGTATGTACATGTGTATGGGGGGGGTTGGGCCATTTCTTTCGTCTGTTTCCTTGCGCTACCTCGCAACCGCGGGAGAGGGCGACGAGGTATAAAAAAAAAAAAAAAAAAAAAATATTATATATATATATATATATATATATATATATATATATATATATATATATAATATATATATATAATATATATATATATATATAATTATCCCTGGGGATAGGGGAGAAAGAATTCTTCCCACGTATTCCCTGCGTGTCGTAGAAGGCGACTAAAAGGGGAGGGAGCGGGTGGCTGGAAATCCTCCCCTCTCATTATTTTTTTTTTTTAATTTTCCAAAAGAGGGAACGGAGAAGGGGGCCAAGTGAAGATATTTCCTCAAAGACCCAGTTCTCTGTTCTTAACGCTACCTCGCTAACGCGGGAAATGGCGAATAGTTTGAAAGAAAGAATATATATATATATATATATATATATATATATATATATATATATATATATATATATATATATATATATATATATATATATGTATATAAATATATAACCTGGGACCCCTTCTATGAGGCTTCGGCGGCAACTAGATTGCAGGGGTATGATAAGAGGCTTTAGAGCGAAAACCTTCTTAACGCAACTGTATTCCCCTTCGTCATCTGACGAAGACGCAACCTTCCAGAAGGTGACTCTAAAATTTATGTACCTAGTATGTGCGTGTCGGCTGTGCACGTCGGCATGTGTGGATGACATTCGCATCCCGAAAGACAAGATCACCTCCTTAGCGTCTCAAGAGGACCAAGATGAGAATACATTTGAAATATCTTGATAGATTCACCGTGAGTTGTGTATATGTAACAGAGTCAGAGTGATTGAAAAGACTCAATATGCGTGCGTAATCCACTGAAAAAGTCCGAGTGAAAGTAGATGCGTGTCAAGATAAGCAGTAAGTGCGTTTGAAGTCAGAATGCGTGATGAGTGCGTCAGTAAGTACAGAGTGCATGGTAAGAGTACATCTGAGTGCGTTTGGATAGCATCTAGAGTAGCAACACGCGCATGTGAGTGCCCATATCTTTTAGAGTACTTAGAAAGTGCGTCAAAAGAATAAATGTGTGTGAATAGTGCAATGAATAAACTTAAGTGGAGTAGCGAGTGTATCAATAGTCTTATGGAGAGTGGTTGGTGCACTCAAAATTTCAGAGCGCGTGATCAGTACATGAAAAGACTTTAAAGTGCGTTTCAAAGTCATCAAGATTTTCAGAGTGCATGATAAGTAACTCTGAACGTTGAGAGTGTGTGGTGAGTTCATCAACAGATTCAAAATGCATGTTAACTACACGACAATTTCATGACAAGAATCAGAGTGCGCAATGAGTGCAGAAATAGACTCTAGGTGCGTGATGACTAAAGCATTCAAGTCAGCTTGCATGAAGAGTGCATCTGAAGGGCCAAAGGTCGTTGTTAGTACATCAAGAAAGTCAAAGGGCGTAGCCAACGCAGTGTGAGAGTTAGTGTACATAGTGAACATAACAAGATAGCAAGAGTGCACGGTCAGAGCCTAATAAAACTCGGAGTGTATGTGATTGTATCAAGACCTTCAGAGCTCGCGATGATAACATCAGTAGCAGAGTGCATGATGAAGTCTACATAGACCCAGAGTGTATGATAAGCATATCGGTAGATTCAGAGTGCTTGATGAGTACATCCGCAGAGATAAAGCGCTTGATCAATGCATCCATAGAGGTAAAGTGCGTGATGAGTGCAGTCACAGAGGGAAGAGTGCGTGATGAGTACATTCTCAGAAATAAAGAGCTTGATGAATGCATCCATAGGGGTAAAGTGCGTGACGAGTGCACGTCACAGAGTGGGTCTATCGTCCATGCCACAGTAATACGGTGACCAGCCACTCAACACTTGGACCACCATTCTCTAGGGGACTCCGCTACCGGCCTCAAAATTACACAGATCATTTTGCCACAGGCCATAAGAAGATTCCCAGAGTCATTTTTCCCCCTTTACTGATATCAAACAGTATATTAATTTCCAGCAATCATGGCTAGGAACATGATAGTCCAGGACACAGATGCACACGCCAGCACTGCGCTACATATTCTTTTATATTCGCTGGCAATATCATGACGAATAGATTGATGTGGATGAGCAATATATATATATATATATATATATATATTATATATATTATATATATATATATATATATATATATATATATATATATATAATATATATACATATGTATATAAATAATATAAATATAATATATAATATATATATATATGTATATATATATATATATATATATATATATATATATATATATAATATATATATATATATATATATATTTATTTATTATCCCTGGGGATAGGGGATTAAGAATACTTCCCACGTATTCCCTGCGTGTCGTAGAAGGCGACTAAAAGGGGAGGGAGCGCGGGGCTGGAAATCTTCCCCTCTCGGTTTTTTTTTTAATATTCCAAAAGAAGGAACAGAGAATTGGGCCAGGTGAGGGTATTGCCTCAAAGGCCAGTCCTCTGTTCTTAACGCTACCTCGCTAATGCGGGAAATGGCGAATAGTTTGAAAGAAAGAAAGAAGAAATATATATTCATATATATATGTATATATATATTTGTAAATATACAGATATAGATATGTATCCTTGGGGGTAGGGAGAAAGAATACTTCCCACGCATTCCCCGCGGGTCGTAGAAGGCGACTAAGGGGGACGGGAGCGGGAGATGAGAAACCCTCCCCTCCTTGTATTTTAACTTTCTAAAAGAGGAAACAGGAGGAGTCATGCAGGGAGTGCTCATCCTCCTCGAAGGCTCAGACTGGGGTGTTTAAATGTGTGTGGATGTAACCAGGAAGAGAAAAAAGCAGAGATAGGTAGTATGTTTGAGGAAAGGAACCTGGATGTTTTGGCTCCGAGTGAAACGAAGCTTAAGGATAAAGGGGAAGAGTGGTTAGGGGATGTCTTGGGAGAAAGTCAGGGGTTGGTGAGAGGACAAGAACAAAGGAAGGATTAGCACTACTCCTGAAGCAGGAGTAGTGGGAGTATGTGATAGAGTGTAAGAAAGTAAACTCTAGATTGATATGGATAAAACTGTAAGTGAATGGAGAGAGATGGGTGATTATTGGTGCCTATGTACCTAGTCATGAGAGGAAAGATCATGAGAGGCAAGGTTTTGTGAGCAGCTAAATGAGTGTGTTAGCGGTTTTGATGCACGAGACCGGGTTATAGTGATGGGTGATTTGAATGCAAAGGTGAGTAATGTGGCAGTTGAGGGAATAATTGGTGTGCATGGGGTGTTCAGTGTTGTAAATGAAAATGGTGAGGAGCTTGTAGATTTATGTGCTGAAAAAGGACTGATGATTGGGAATACCTGGTTTAAAAAGCGAGATATACATAAGTATACTTATGTAAGTAGGAGAGATGGCCAGAGAGCGTTATTGGATTACGTGTTAATTGACAGGCGTGCGAAAGAGAGACTTTTGGATGTCAATGTGCTGAGAGGTGCAACTGGAGGGATGTCTGATCATTATCTTGTGGAGGCTAAGGTGAAGATTAGTATGGGTTTTCAGAAAAGAAGAGTGAATGTTGGGGTGAAGAAGGTGGTGAGAGTAAGTGAGCTTGGGAAGGAGACCTGTGTGAGGAAGTATCAGGAGAGACTGTGTACAGAATGGAAAAAGGTGAGAACAATGGAAGTAAGGGGAGTGGGGGAGGAATGGGATGTATTTAGGGAATCAGTGATGGATTGCGCAAAAGATGCTTGTGGCATGAGAAGAGTGGGAGGTGGGCTGTTTAGAAAGGGTAGTGAGTGGTGGGATGAAGAAGTAAGAGTATTAGTGAAAGAGAAGAGAGAGGCATTTGGACGATTTTTGCAGGGAAAAAATGCAATTGAGTGGGAGAAGTATAAAAGAAAGAGACTGGAGGTCAAGAGAAAGGTGCAAGAGGTGAAAAAAAAGGGCAAATGAGAGTTGGGGTGAGAGACTATCAGTAAATTTTAGGGAGAATAAAAAGATGTTCTGGAAGGAGGTAAATAGGGTGCGTAAGACAAGGGAGCAAATGGGAACTTCAGTGAAGAGCGTAAATGGGGAGGTGATAACAAGTAGTGGTGATGTGAGAAGGAGATGGAATGAGTATTTTGAAGGTTTGTTGAATGTGTCTGATGACAGAGTGGCAGATATAGGGTGTTTGGGTCGAGGTGGTGTGCAAAGTGAGAGGGTTAGGGAAAATGATTTGGTAAACAGAGAAGAGGTAGTAAAAGCTTTGCGGAAGATGAAAGCCGGCAAGGCAGCAGGTTTGGATGGTATTGCAGTGGAATTTATTAAAAAAGGGGGTGACTGTATTGTTGACTGGTTGGTAAGGTTATTTAATGTATGTATGACTCATGGTGAGGTGCCTGAGGATTGGCGGAATGCGTGCATAGTGCCATTGTACAAAGGCAAAGGGGATAAGAGTGAGTGCTCAAATTACAGAGGTATAAGTTTGTTGAGTATTCCTGGTAAATTATATGGGAGGGTATTGATTGAGAGGGTGAAGGCAGGTACAGAGCATCAGATTGGGGAAGAGCAGTGTGGTTTCAGAAGTGGTAGAGGATGTGTGGATCAGGTGTTTGCTTTGAAGAATGTATGTGAGAAATACTTAGAAAAGCAAATGGATTTGTATGTAGCATTTATGGATCTGGAGAAGGCATATGATAGAGTTGATAGAGATGCTCTGTGGAAGGTATTAAGAATATATGGTGTGGGAGGCAAGTTGTTAGAAGCAGTGAAAAGTTTTTATCGAGGATGTAAGGCATGTGTACGTGTAGGAAGAGAGGAAAGTGATTGGTTCTCAGTGAATGTAGGTTTGCGGCAGGGGTGTGTGATGTCTCCATGGTTGTTTAATTTGTTTATGGATGGGGTTGTTAGGGTAGTAAATGCAAGAGTCTTGGAAAGAGGGGCAAGTATGAAGTCTGTTGTGGATGAGAGAGCTTGGGAAGTGAGTCAGTTGTTGTTCGCTGATGATACAGCGCTGGTGGCGGATTCATGTGAGAAACTGCAGAAGCTGGTGACGGAGTTTGGTAAAGTGTGTGGAAGAAGAAAGTTAAGAGTAAATGTGAATAAGAGCAAGGTTATTAGGTACAGTAGGGTTGAGGGTCAAGTCAATTGGGAGGTGAGTTTGAATGGAGAAAAACTGGAGGAAGTGAAGTGTTTTAGATATCTGGGAGTGGATCTGTCAGCGGATGGAACCATGGAAGCGGAAGTGGATCATAGGGTGGCGGAGGGGGCGAAAATTTTGGGAGCCTTGAAAAATGTGTGGAAGTCGAGAACATTATCTCGGAAAGCAAAAATGGGTATGTTTGAAGGAATAGTGGTTCCAACAATGTTGTATGGTTGCGAGGCGTGGGCTATGGATAGAGTTGTGCGCAGGAGGATGGATGTGCTGGAAATGAGATGTTTGAGGACAATGTGTGGTGTGAGGTGGTTTGATCGAGTAAGTAACGTAAGGGTAAGAGAGATGTGTGGAAATAAAAAGAGCGTGGTTGAGAGAGCAGAAGAGGGTGTTTTGAAATGGTTTGGGCACATGGAGAGAATGAGTGAGGAAAGATTGACCAAGAGGATATATGTGTCGGAGGTGGAGGGAACGAGGAGAAGAGGGAGACCAAATTGGAGGTGGAAAGATGGAGTGAAAAGGATTTTGTGTGATCGGGGCCTGAACATGCAGGAGGGTGAAAGGAGGGCAAGGAATATAGTGAATTGGAGCGATGTGGTATACAGGGGTTGACGTGCTGTCAGTGGATTGAATCAAGGCATGTGAAGCGTCTGGGGTAAACCATGGAAAGCTGTGTAGGTATGTATATTTGCGTGTGTGGACGTGTGTATGTACATGTGTATGGGGGGGGTTGGGCCATTTCTTTCGTCTGTTTCCTTGCGCTACCTCGCAACCGCGGGAGAGAGCGACGAGGTATAAAAAAAAAAAAAAAAAAAAATATATATATATATATATATATATATATATATATATATATATATATATATATATATATATATATATATATATATATATATATAATTATCCCTGGGGATAGGGGAGAAAGAATTCTTCCCACGTATTCCCTGCGTGTCGTAGAAGGCGACTAAAAGGGGAGGGAGCGGGTGGCTGGAAATCCTCCCCTCTCATTATTTTTTTTTTTTAATTTTCCAAAAGAGGGAACGGAGAAGGGGGCCAAGTGAAGATATTTCCTCAAAGACCCAGTTCTCTGTTCTTAACGCTACCTCGCTAACGCGGGAAATGGCGAATAGTTTGAAAGAAAGAATATATATATATATATATATATATATATATATATATATATATATATATATATATATATATATATATATATATATATGTATATAAATATATAACCTGGGACCCCTTCTATGAGGCTTCGGCGGCAACTAGATTGCAGGGGTATGATAAGAGGCTTTAGAGCGAAAACCTTCTTAACGCAACTGTATTCCCCTTCGTCATCTGACGAAGACGCAACCTTCCAGAAGGTGACTCTAAAATTTATGTACCTAGTATGTGCGTGTCGGCTGTGCACGTCGGCATGTGTGGATGACATTCGCATCCCGAAAGACAAGATCACCTCCTTAGCGTCTCAAGAGGACCAAGATGAGAATACATTTGAAATATCTTGATAGATTCACCGTGAGTTGTGTATATGTAACAGAGTCAGAGTGATTGAAAAGACTCAATATGCGTGCGTAATCCACTGAAAAAGTCCGAGTGAAAGTAGATGCGTGTCAAGATAAGCAGTAAGTGCGTTTGAAGTCAGAATGCGTGATGAGTGCGTCAGTAAGTACAGAGTGCATGGTAAGAGTACATCTGAGTGCGTTTGGATAGCATCTAGAGTAGCAACACGCGCATGTGAGTGCCCATATCTTTTAGAGTACTTAGAAAGTGCGTCAAAAGAATAAATGTGTGTGAATAGTGCAATGAATAAACTTAAGTGGAGTAGCGAGTGTATCAATAGTCTTATGGAGAGTGGTTGGTGCACTCAAAATTTCAGAGCGCGTGATCAGTACATGAAAAGACTTTAAAGTGCGTTTCAAAGTCATCAAGATTTTCAGAGTGCATGATAAGTAACTCTGAACGTTGAGAGTGTGTGGTGAGTTCATCAACAGATTCAAAATGCATGTTAACTACACGACAATTTCATGACAAGAATCAGAGTGCGCAATGAGTGCAGAAATAGACTCTAGGTGCGTGATGACTAAAGCATTCAAGTCAGCTTGCATGAAGAGTGCATCTGAAGGGCCAAAGGTCGTTGTTAGTACATCAAGAAAGTCAAAGGGCGTAGCCAACGCAGTGTGAGAGTTAGTGTACATAGTGAACATAACAAGATAGCAAGAGTGCACGGTCAGAGCCTAATAAAACTCGGAGTGTATGTGATTGTATCAAGACCTTCAGAGCTCGCGATGATAACATCAGTAGCAGAGTGCATGATGAAGTCTACATAGACCCAGAGTGTATGATAAGCATATCGGTAGATTCAGAGTGCTTGATGAGTACATCCGCAGAGATAAAGCGCTTGATCAATGCATCCATAGAGGTAAAGTGCGTGATGAGTGCAGTCACAGAGGGAAGAGTGCGTGATGAGTACATTCTCAGAAATAAGAGCTTGATGAATGCATCCATAGGGGTAAAGTGCGTGACGAGTGCACGTCACAGAGTGGGTCTATCGTCCATGCCACAGTAATACGGTGACCAGCCACTCAACACTTGGACCACCATTCTCTAGGGGACTCCGCTACCGGCCTCAAAATTACACAGATCATTTTGCCACAGGCCATAAGAAGATTCCCAGAGTCATTTTTCCCCCTTTACTGATATCAAACAGTATATTAATTTCCAGCAATCATGGCTAGGAACATGATAGTCCAGGACACAGATGCACACGCCAGCACTGCGCTACATATTCTTTTATATTCGCTGGCAATATCATGACGAATAGATTGATGTGGATGAGCAATATATATATATATATATATATATATATATATATATATATATATATATATATATATATATATATATATATATATATATATATATATATATATATATACATATGTATATAAATATATAAATATATATATATATATATATATGTATATATATATATATATATATATATATATATATATATATATATATATATATATATATATATATATTTATTTATTATCCCTGGGGATAGGGGATTAAGAATACTTCCCACGTATTCCCTGCGTGTCGTAGAAGGCGACTAAAAGGGGAGGGAGCGCGGGGCTGGAAATCTTCCCCTCTCGGTTTTTTTTTTAATATTCCAAAAGAAGGAACAGAGAATTGGGCCAGGTGAGGGTATTGCCTCAAAGGCCCAGTCCTCTGTTCTTAACGCTACCTCGCTAATGCGGGAAATGGCGAATAGTTTGAAAGAAAGAAAGAAGAAATATATATTCATATATATATGTATATATATATTTGTAAATATACAGATATAGATATGTATCCTTGGGGATAGGGGAGAAAGAATACTTCCCACGCATTCCCCGCGGGTCGTAGAAGGCGACTAAGGGGGACGGGAGCGGGAGATGAGAAACCCTCCCCTCCTTGTATTTTAACTTTCTAAAAGAGGAAACAGGAGGAGTCATGCAGGGAGTGCTCATCCTCCTCGAAGGCTCAGACTGGGGTGTTTAAATGTGTGTGGATGTAACCAGGAAGAGAAAAAAGCAGAGATAGGTAGTATGTTTGAGGAAAGGAACCTGGATGTTTTGGCTCTGAATGAAACGAAGCTTAAGGATAAAGGGGAAGAGTGGTTAGGGGATGTCTTGGGAGAAAGTCAGGGGTTGGTGAGAGGACAAGAACAAAGGAAGGATTAGCACTACTCCTGAAGCAGGAGTAGTGGGAGTATGTGATAGAGTGTAAGAAAGTAAACTCTAGATTGATATGGATAAAACTGTAAGTGAATGGAGAGAGATGGGTGATTATTGGTGCCTATGTACCTAGTCATGAGAGGAAAGATCATGAGAGGCAAGGTTTTGTGAGCAGCTGAGTGAGTGTGTTAGCAGTTTTGATGCACGAGACCGAGTTATAGTGATGGGTGATTTGAATGCAAAGGTGAGTAATGTGGCAGTTGAGGGAATAATTGGTATACATGGGGTGTTCAGTGTTGTAAATGGAAATGGTGAAGAGCTTGTAGATTTGTGTGCTGAAAAAAGAACTGGTGATTGGGAATACCTGCTTTAAAAAGAGAGATATACATAATTATATGTATGTAAATAGGAGAAATGGTCAGAGAGCGTTATTGGATAACGTTTGATTCATAGACGCGTGAAAGAGAGACTTTTGGATGTTAATGTGCTGAGAGGGGTAACTGGAGGGAAGTCTGATAATTATCTTCTGGAAGCGAAGGTGAAGATTTGTAGAGGTTTTCAGAAAACAAGAGAGAATGTTGAGAGTGGTGAGAGTAAGTGAGCTTGGAAAGGAGACGTGTGGGGAAGTGTTTTAGATATCTGGGAGTAAATTTGGAAGCGGATGGAACCATGGAAGCAGAAGTGAGTTACAGGGTGGGGAAGGGGGCGAAGGTTCTGGGAGCGTTGAAGAATATGTGGAAGGCGAGAACGTTATCTCTGAAAGCAAAAATGGGTGTGTTTGAAGGAATAGTAGCTCCAACAATGTTATATGGTTGCGAGGCGTGGGCTATAGATAGTGTTTTGCGGAGGAGGATGGATGTATTGGGAATGAGATGTTTGAGGACAATGTGTGGTGTCAGGTGGTTTGATCGAGTAAGTAATGAAAGGGTAAGAGAAATATGTGGTAATGAAAAGAGTGTGGTTGAGAGAGCAGAAGAGGGTGTATTGAAATGGTTTGGTCACATGGAGAGAATGAGTGAGGAGAGATTGACAAAGAGGATATATGTGTCATAGGTGGAGGGAACGAGGAGAAGTGGGAGACCAAATTGAAGGTGGAAGGATGGAGTGAAAAAGATTTTGATTGATCGTGGCCTGAACATACAAGGGGGTGAAAGCCTGCGAGGAATAGAGTGAATTGGAACGACGTGGTATACCGGGTGCATTACACATGACAACAAGAGACTGAGTGTGAACGAATGTGGCCTTTGTTGTCTTTCACTAGCGCTACCTCGCGCGCACGCGGGGGGAGCGGGGTGTCATTTCATGTGTGGCGGGGTGGCGGCAAGAACGGATGAAGGCAGCATATATGGATTATGTACATGTGTATATATGTATATGTCTGTGTGTGCATATGTATGTATACGTTGAAACGTATAGGTATGTATATGTGCGTGTGTGGGCGTCTATGTATATACAAGTGTATATGGGTGGGTTGGGCCATTCTTTCGTCTGTTTCCTTGCACTACCTCGCTAACGCAGGAGATAGCGTCGATGTAAAATAGAAAGAAAGAAATATATATATATATATATATATATATATATATATATATATATATATATATATATATATATATATATATATATATATATATATATATTCAATTTTCTTCTCTCATATTTGATCGCAGTTTCCCGCGTTGGCAAGTTAGCGCCAGGAACAGACGAAAAAGTCAGGATCCTCCTCTCATATCCTTCTTTAGTTAAGGTGTGTATTACAGCAAAACTGCAGCCCTTACAGACCTCTCCATGGCTTACCCTGGACGATTCACATGATATGACTCATTCCACTGGCAGCACATCGACCCCTGTATACCCTGCGTTCCACTTTACTCTATCCTGTGCACGCCCTTCATGATAGTGAATGTTCAGGTCACAATTGTTCAAATTTTTTTCGCTCCGTCCTTTCATTTCCAATTTGGTCTCCGATTTTCCTTGTTCCCTCCACATCTGACACATATATCCTCTCTGTCAATCTTTCCTCACTCATTCTCTCCATACGTCCAAACCATTTCTGCATGCCCACTACTGCTATCTCAACAGCATTCTTTTTACTACACGTCTCTCGTACACTTACATTATTTACCTTATCAAACCACCTCACACACATTTTGTCCTCATACATCCTCCTCCATACAGCCTTATCTATACCCAATGCCCCACATCCATGTAATATTGTTGAACTACTATACCTTCAAATATACCCATTTCTGGTCGGCCAAATAACGTCCTCTCTTTCCACACATTCGTCAGCGCTCCCAGAACCGCCACCCTGTGACTCACTTCCGCTTCCATGGCTCCATTCGCTACCAAGTCCAATCTCACATGTCTAAGACGTTTCACTACCTCAAATTTTCCTTCATTAGAACTTACACCTCAACAAACCTGTCCCTTTATTCTGCTAAACCTAATATCCTTGCTTTTATCAATATCTACTCTTAACTTTATCCTTTCACACACTCTTCCAAACCCAGTCACAAACTTGTGTAGTTTCTCACTCGAATCTGCCAACAGTGCTGTTTCATCAACAAAGAGGAACCTGTTTACTTTCCAGACCCTCTAATCCCCTACAGACTGTATACCCGCAAATCTCCCCTAGACTCGCATTTACCTCCCTGACCACCATATCCAGAAAAGAATTCAACAGTCATGATAACATCACACATCCCTGTCAGACACCAACCTTCTCCTGGAACCATTCACTTTCCGCTCTTTCTACTCGGACACATGCCTTACACCCTTGATAAAAACTTCTCACTGCTTCCTGCAGCTTTTCTCCTACACTATATATTCTTAAGACCTTCTGCAAGACATCAACATAAACCCAATCAAATGCTTTCTCCAGATTCAAAGATGCCATATACAAGTCCATCTGTTTTTCTAAGTATTTCTTACATACATTCTTCAATGTAAACACCTAATCCACATATACTTTACCACTTCTGAAACCACACCGCTCCTCCCCAAGCTGATGCTCTGTACATGCCTTCACCCTCTCAATCAATATCTTCTCATACAACTTCGCAGGTATGCTCAACAAACTTATACCTCTGTAGTTTGAACACTCGCCATTATCCTCCTTGCCTTTATACAATGGCTCTATGCACGCATTTCACCAATTCTCTGGCACATCATCATGATTCATACATACGCTGAAAATCCTAACTAACCAATCAGATCAGCCCCCTTTCTCCATAAATTCAGCTGCAATACCATCACCCTTGCCAGATTTCATCTTACATAAAGCTTTGACCATCTCTTCTCTTCCTCGAACCATTCTCTATGATTCTCTCACTTCGCATACCATACCGACACAAACTCCCTATATCTGCCACCTTATCATCAAACACATTCAGCAGTCACTCAAAATGCTTACACCGTCTCCTCTTCACTTTACTACATATTACCATTTCTCTTTTTGCTCCCTATCACTGATGTTCCCATTTGTTTTCTTTTTCCCGCAAAATATCAACCTCTTTCCAAAACATCTTATTCTCTTCCTGATATTTGCTCACCCCAGCTCTTATTGCCCCCTTTTTGTCAAACGCACCTTCCTCTTAACCTCCAGCCGCTTTCTCTTATGCATCCCCGAATCATTTGCACTTCTTCCCTGTAAGTACCGCCCAAACGTCTCTCTTCTGTATTTCACTAGAGGCTTTACTTCATCCCACCACTCACTGTCATTTCTTATCCACCCATGTCACATGCACCTCTCGTACATGCTAGCACTGCTTCCCTAAATACCTCCCATTCCTCACTCACTCCCGTTGCTTCATTCACTCCCACTTTTTCTGCCTTTCTGCACCTAATCACTCCTGATATTTCTTCACAAAAATGACATTTCCAAACTCGTTTACCCTTATCACCGATAATGTTTCCCTGCTTCATACAATTTCCACAAATCCTCACCCTCGCTTCCAAAGGATAATGATTAGACATCCCACCAGCTGCTCCTTTCAGCACATTCACATCCAAAAGTCCCTCTTTTACACGCCTATCAATTAATATGTAATCCAATAATGCCCGCTGACCATATTTTCTACCCACATATATACACTTGTGTACGTCCTTTATAGACCAGGTATTCCCAATAACAAGTTCTTTCTCAGCGCACAACTCTACAAGTTGTTCACCATTTACATTTATAAAATTGAATACCCCATGCCCTCCAATCTTACCTTCAACTGCCACATTACTCACCTACGCATTCCAGTCACCCGTCACTAATACCCTGTCTCTTGCATGAAAATTCCTGACACACCGACTCAACTGCTCCCAAAACACTTGCTTCTCAGTGATCCTTCTTCTTATGGTTAAGTGCGTAAACACTAATCACCCACCTATCGCCATCCACTTTCATTTTTACCTACATCAACATAGAATTCACTTCCTGAACTCTTGTCCACAACTCTTCCTACAACTCGTGCTTCAGGTGTAGTGCTACTCCTTCCTTAGCTTTTGTCTGCTCACCAATCCCTGATTTTACTCAAAAAATTTCCAAACCAGTCTTCCCCTTTTCCCTTGAGCTTTGTAACACTTAGAGCCAGAATATCCAATCTTATTTCCTCAAAAGTCCTACCTGTCTTTCCTCTCTTATCATCTTGGCTATATCCACACACATATAGATACCACAGCCTAAGCCTTAGAGGAGGATGAGCACTCCCAGCTTGGCATCTCTCTTCTGCTCCCTCTTTTAGATATTGAATTACAAGAAGGGGAGGATTTCCAGCCCCCACTCAAGCCCCTTTAGTCGCTTTTTACGACACGCAGGGAATACGGTGGTGGAATTCTTTCCCCCCATATGTATATATATATATATATATATACATATATATATATATATATATATATATATATATATATATATATCATATATAGGGAGAGAGAGAGAGAGAGAGAGAGAGAGAGAGAGAGAGAGAGAGAGAGAGAGAGAGAGAGAGAGAGAGAGAGAGAGAGAGAGAGAGAGAGAAGGTAGATATATAGACAGAAAGATTGTCTAGATAAATACATGGATAGGTAGAGAGAGAAGTTGTCTGGCTCCGTCTGTTCGAGGTTACACTACGAATGAGGTCACCTCTGTCGGAGTAGTATCACTGGGAGTACAGTCTCGTCAAAGAACTTCTCATTCTAAAGGAATTCACATTTCCCTGCTACCGGAAATAGCGCAGCATTGGGCTGCAGGAGCCTTGGGTAACAGCGGGGCTTTTTTTTACAAAAATTGGACCTAAGGTGATTATGAAAATATTGATGAATAGATACATAAAAAGACCGATAGAAATATAGTTATACGGATAGATATGATGATGAAAACAATTTCTGTATACAATTTGCACCAGAAACCAGGAGAACAAAGAAACAAATTGCGAGATCTTTAGCATGTTCTATTTTCAGAACAAATAACAAATGGTTACATCAAAAGATACATATATCCACAATAGGTGGACAGAGAGGTCATGGTGCGGTCATATCAGGTCACTTAGAAGTCCATAAGTCCTATTGACCTGACCCAGGAACTTGAGATCAAGTGGGGAGAAACTTTTCACAGATCAGAATTGTCATTAAGAAGTCACACTGAAAAAGACTATAGCTATAGTTACTGATTTTGTTAAAGGAACCTGCAGTTAAACTGGGTTCCTCAACATTTCCTTTCACAGTACAGTTTGACCTTATAATGGTGGAAGTGTTTCTCTAGTCTATATGATAGTTAGATGAGTCTTTATGTTGGAATAAGGGAATGTTATGTTGGCTTTCCTAACACCATATCTCTTAGTTAATACGTGTTGGTAACCCTTTACCATTATAAAACCCATCCCAACCTTCACGAGGAAGGATGTAACACGATACCCGTCACAGATCCAGGAATATGTTGCAATCTTTTTTCTTTTTCAAAAGTGTTGTTATGTGTGAAATCCACCTGGGCATCAAGCTTGGAACAATATCAGTGACATTTTGATGGAATGGTAAACAAGTGTCTTGCGTCTACTGTTTTCCCTGTGCTGTGTCTCATGAAAATAATATCTCTCTTTGGCTGTCTTCATAATGGTTTATGATCCTTGCTGGGTACTGGAGTATTTGTCTATCTCTCATTTAATTTTCACTTCAACAACAGAAAAATTCCACACAGTCCTAAGGTTGCGATGGTTACATTGTATAGAATTCCTTTTTGAGGGTGAATGTTACTGTAGAGTCTATGTTGGCCAGATAGGCAATGAGTTTCCAACACGCATTCAACATATATACATACAGTTTGGGAGCTGCGAATATAATATTGCCTCATTCCCCCCCATCAAACCTTACCTGATCACCATATAGATTTGGGAAAACATCTTTATAAGCTCAAACTGTGCTTTGGAAAATGAATGTTGAAGTTTGGTTAACAGCAGGTTCATTAGAAAAGATAAGCACTAATCTAAGCTACGGGCATTCTCAATATGACTCCTTCCTTAATGACAGATCTGATATGTGAAAAATTTCGGCCGACATGACCCGATATGTGACTTCACTACGATTCCTCTTTATCCTCCTATGATGTACGTAAACTGTGTCTGATGTAAGTACTTGTCATTTGTTCTGAAAGATTAATTATAAAAGATCCGCCATCTTTACCTTTTCTCTCCTTTCTTTTGTTTTCTGGTGCATATAACAGTGTCCTCGACGAAGCTATATCATCATCGTCTGCTGGTAAGTAGTGTGGTCGAGGACCTTCCCATCCCAAAGAAGCCTATGTTACCTTGCTCCCACGTGGAGTGCAACCTCGACGCTGCTGAAGACCAATAAAAAGGGAGTCCAGGGACTGCACGTCAAGGTGCACCGGGGGCCAGTAAGGAGGTGGACCATTATGATATGGAGGAATATATTCGACAGAACTCGAGAGGACACAACCTGTCAGTTACGGCTCTCCTGAAGTGGCCACGACTTGTGCTTGTGAGGCTATACAGAACACACACACACACACACACACACACACACACACACGTACATATAGAAACATATACAGTCTACAAGAGAGAGAGAGAGAGAGAGAGAGAGAGAGAGAGAGAGAGAGAGAGAGAGAGAGAGAGAGAGAGAGAGAGAGAGAGAGACAATGCACAGACCATTTCATCCTGGGAATATTCCGTGCCGGATGAAAGGTAATGACGGTAAATAAGTAATGCTTCAATCATGCTCTGCAAATATCTGTATATAAATAATAACTAAATGCATCACTCTTCATTACATGCAGTCTAGCAGGCTAAGGAAGGCCTGTCACGTACCAAAAATATTTTTTCATCGCACACGAGGTCCACCGGGCCAATCAAAGGGCTGCTTCATGTGACGTCATGAACTAGATGAGCGGTAGAGTCCCCTGATTGGTTAATCTGTTCCTGATAAAAGATGAGGAGAGGCCCTCATGCTCTCTGATTGGTGGGCACGCCGGGAGACCCTAGCGATACATCCTTACTGCATTTGTTGTCATAAAAGGGTATTAGCAGTGTTTGATACTTGGACACAGTGAACGGTGGCAATGACATATGATGCTAAACCTGATAAAAAGGATTACTTTCCTCTCTACTGTGTTTCGCTCTCGCCTACGATATTATGGATAAAACTCAAGCCACAGTCTTTGTTCCGCTGCAGCATACATGCACTTGGATAATTAATCCAGTGTTATGTTTCCGACTACGTTCAAAGCGAAACATAAAAAAAATGTTTTTATGTTTTCTTTTCCTACATCAATTTTGTGGTCGATTCTATGTCGCTTTGTTGATCATACAAGTTTGCTGCGGTCGGCTGCTCTCATGCCTCATTCTGTTCCCACTCTCTTCTACCGGCACCCATTACGCTACATTATCTATCTATCTATCTATCTATCTATCTATCTATATATCTATCTGTCTATATAAATATATAGACATAAAATATCTGTCTATATATATATATATATATATATATATATATATATATATATATAGAGAGAGAGAGAGAGAGAGAGAGAGAGAGAGAGAGAGAGAGAGAGAGAGAGAGAGAGAGAGAGAGAGAGAATTACGAGTACATACGAGATTATGCCAAAGGCAGGTAAGCTATAGCACGTAGCGTTCCCCAAGAAAAATGATCACAAGAGTTGCAAAGATTGAGTCGTGTGAGTTACGTGTTGTCTAGTGTTGTGTGTGTGTGAGATGGAGAGATGCCCACGTGAGGGTGAGGCAGAACGAAAAAGTCAGCTACCTGGGCCAAAGGAATGAGACTGATAGCTACTGAAGTGCTGGTGGCTCACTGCGCAGCCGTCAATAGCCCCCCAGGTGGGAAGCACCGATAGTACCAGGTCGATGGTTGCCCACTACCTAGTGCCAACCAGGAGAGAGATAGATAGATAGATAGAGAGAGAGAGAGAGAGAGAGAGAGAGAGAGAGAGAGAGAGAGAGAGAGAGAGAGAGAGAGAGAGAGAGAGAGAGAGAGATGAATAGATAAAGTGATAAATGGAAACATAGATAATTAGATAGACAAATAGGTAGATATATAGACACATAGATAGTCAGATATATAAGTAGATTGACATATAAACACATAAATATGTATATACATAAGTACTACCGGACTCCGGCTGTGTGTGGGTGTACTGTGGGTGAGGGACCACCTGAGCGAGGCTATATCATTTTCAGTGGACGACATGAGTACACTCTCGCTGAGGACCTACTCGCTTCAAAGGAGTCCATGATTTCGCTGAACTCACTGAATATTTCACTTCATTTTTTTTTTCTAGAATTTCCTCAGGCGCAATTTCTATGAAACAGACCTGGTGTTACCCTCACTTGGAATCTCTCCCTTCCCCCGTAACCACACCATAACTTGGAATCTCTCCCTTCCCCCGTAACCACACCATAACTTGGAATCTCTCCCTTCCCCCGTAACCACATCATACACACTTGACTAAAACTTCTTACTGCCTCTAGCAGCTTTCCACCTATACCTTTTATTCTTAAGACCTTCCACAAGTTATGTTTGTCAACCATATCATATGCTTTCTCAAGGTCTATGTATGCTACATGAAAATACCTCTGTTCACTAAGTATTTCTCGCAAAAAATCATGAAGTAAACACCTGAATCCACATCGTTCCTCACCTTCTCTGATACTCTGTACAATGTGTACATGCCTTCACTTCCTCAATCAATACCTTCCCATACAGCTTACATGGTAAACTCAACAAACGTATACCTCCCTAGTTTGAATAGTTATCTTTGTCCACCTTGCCTTTATATGTATATATATATATATATATATATATATATATATATATATATATATATATATATATATATATATATATATATATATATATATATATATACTTATACATATTTAGGGAAGCAGTGATGGCATGTGAAAGAGATACATGTGGCATGAGATTGGTGGAAGATGGGCAGATTAGAAAGATAGTCAGTGGTGGTATAAAAAAGTAAACTTGTTAGTGAAAGAGAAAGAGAAAAGAGACGCGTTTGGACGGTACTTTTAAGGAAGGGGTGCAGATGACTGGGAGATGTATAAGAGAAAGCGGCAGGAGGTCAAGAGGAAGGTGCAAGGGTTGAAAAAGAGAGGAAATGAGAGTTGCTGTGAGAAAATATTAAATTGGGAAGAATATAAAATGTTTTTGGACGGAGGTAATGTGTGAAAAACAAAAGAACAAATAGGAACATAGGTGAATGGGGAAAGGAGGGAGGTGATAACAGGTAGTGATGAAGTGAGGAGGAGATGGACCGAGTATTTTCAAGGATGGGTGAATGTGTTTAATGATAGACTGGCAGAAGTAGGACGTTTAGGTCGGGGTGGTATTCGAAGGGAGAGGTGAAAAACTAGCGGAAGATGAAATCCGGCAAGGCAACAGAATTCATTAAGAAATTAAGAAACGGGGTGACTGTGTGTTGATTGGTTGGTAAGGATAATCAGTGTATGCCATGGTGAAGTGCCTGCAGACTGGCGAAATGAATGTATAGTGTCATTTTACAAAGGCAAAGGAGATAAAGGTGAGTTTTCAAATTAGAGAGGCATACGTTTACTGATTATTTCTGGAAAATTATCTGGGAGGTTGTTGATTGAGAAGGCGAAAGCATGTACAGAGCATCAAACTGGGGACGAGCAATATGGTTTCAGAAGTGGTAGAGGAGTTTTTCCACTCCGATGTATATTTCTTTCCAAACTTGTTTCACCGCTTCCAGAACCTTAGCCCCCCCGGCCAACTCTATGACTCATTCCGCTTCCATGTTTTCATTCGTTGCCAAGTCCACTCCCAGATATCTGAAACCCTACACTTCCCCCTATTTTTCTCCGTTAAAACTTACATCCCAATCAACTTCTCCCTCAACACTGCTGAACCAAATAAACTTGTTTTTAGTCACATCTATTCTCAGATTTCACCTTTCACAAACTTTTCCAAACTCAGTCTCTAACTTCTGCAGTTTCTTTCTCGAATGTGCCAGTGCCGTGTTATCGGCGAACAAGCTGACTCACTTCCCAGGCCCTCTCATCCCCAACAAACTGCATGCTCGTCCCTCCCTCCAAGACTTATGTATATATATATATATATATATATATATATATATATATATATATATATATATATATATATATATATATATATATATATATATATATATATATAAATATTTATATATAGGGTGTTTTGGTCGAGGTGGTTTTGCGAAGTGAGAGGGTTAGGGAGAATGATTTGGTAAACAGAGAAGAGGTAGCAAAAGCTTTGCAGAAGATGAAAGCTGGCAAGGCAGCGGGTTTGGATGGTACTGAAGTGGAATTTATTAAGAAAAAGGGGGAGGAGGATTGTGTTGTTGACTGGTTGGTAAGGATATTTAATGTCTGTATGACTCATGGTGAGGTGCCTGAAGATTGGCGGAATGCATGCATAGTGCCATTGTACAAAAGCAAAGGGGATAAAGGTGAGTGCTCAAATTACAGAGGTATAAGTTTGTTGAGTATTCCTGGGAAACGATATGGGAGCGTATTGATTGAGAGGGTGAACGCATGTACAGAGCATCAGAGAAGTAGAGAATGTGTGGATCAGGTATTTGCTTTGAAGAATTTATGTGAAGAAAGCTTAGAAAAGCAAATGGATTTGTATGTAGCATTTATGGATCTGGAGAAGGCATATGAAAGAGTTGATAGAGATGCTCTGTGGAAGTTATTAAGAATATATGGTGTGGGAGGCAAGTTGTTAGAAGCATTGAAAAGTTTTTATCGAGGATATAAGGCATGTGTACGAGGAGGAAGAGAGGAAAGTGATTGGTTCTCAGTGAATGTCGGTTTGCGGCAGGGGTGCGCGATGTCTCCATGGTTGTTAATTTGTTTATGGATAGGGTTGTTAGGGAGGTGAATGCAAAAGTTTTGGAGAGAAGGGCAAGTATGCAGTCTGTTGTGGATGAGAGAGCATGGAAAGTGAGTCAGTTGTTCGCTGATGATACATCGCTGGTGGCTGATTCGGGTGAGACTCTGCAGAAGCTGGTGACTGAGTTTGATAAAGTGTGTGAAAGAAGAAAGATGAGAATAAATAAATAAATTAGGTACAGTAGAGTTGAGGGACAAGTCATTTGGGAGGTAAGTTTGAATGGAAAAAACTGGAGGGAGTGAAGTGTTTTAGATGTCTGGGAGTGGATTTGGCAGCGGATGGAACCATGGAAGCGGAAGTGAGTCACAGGGTGGGGGAGGGGGCGAAACTTCTGGGAGCGTTGAAAAATGTGTTTGAAGGAATAGTGTTTCCAACAATGCTATATGGTTGCGAGGCGTGGGCTATAGATAGAGTTGTGCGGAGGAGGGTGGATGTGCTGGAAATGAGATGTTTGAGGACAATATGTGGTGTGAGGTGGTCCGATCGAGTAAGTAATAATAGGGTAAGAGAGATTTGTGTTAATAAAAAGAGTGTGGTTGAGAGAACAGAAGGCGGGTGTTCTGAAAGGGTTTGGTCGCATGGAGAGAATGAGTGAGGAAAGATTGACCAAGAGGATATATGTGTCAGAGATGGATGGAACGAGGAGAAGGGGGAGACCAAATTGGAGGTGGAAAGATGGAGTGAAAAAGATTTTGAGTGATCGGGGCCTGAACATGCAGGAGGGTGAAAGGCGTGCAAGGAATAGCGTGAATTGGAACGATGTAGTATACCGGGGTCGATGTACTGTCAATGGATTGAACCAGGGCATGTGAAGCGTCTGGGGTAAACCATGGAAAGTTTTGTGAGGCCTTGATGTGGAAAGGGAGCTGTGGTTTCGATGCATTATACACGACAGCCAGAGACTGAGTGTGAATGAATGTGGCCTTTGTTGTCTTTTCCTAGCGCTACCTCGCCCACATGCTTAGGGAGGGTGTTGTCATTTCATGTGTGGCGGGGTGGCGACAAGAATGAATAAAGGGAGCAAATATGAATTATGTACATGTGTATATATGTATACGGCTGTATATGCATTTATATGTATATCTTGAAATGTATAGATATGTATATGTGCGTGTCTGGCCGTGTATGCATATACATGTGTATGAGGGTGGGATGGGCCATTCTTTCGTCTGTTTCCTTGCGCTACCTCGCTAACGCGGGAGATAGCGACAAAGTGTAACAAATATAATATATATATATATATATATATATATATATATATATATATATATATATATATATATATATATATATATATATATATTTTTTTTTTTTTTTTTTTTTGCTTTGTCGCTGTCTCCCGCGTTTGCGAGGTAGCGCAAGGAAACAGACGAAAGAAATGGCCCAACCCACCCCCATACACATGTATATACATACGTCCACACACGCAAATATACATACCTACACAGCTTTCCATGGTTTACCCCAGACGCTTCACATGCCTTGATTCAATCCACTGACAGCACGTCAACCCCGGTATACCACATCGCTCCAATTCACTCTATTCCTTGCCCTCCTTTCACCCTCCTGCATGTTCAGGCCCCGATCACACAAAATCTTTTTCACTCCATCTTTCCACCTCCAATTTGGTCTCCCTCTTCTCCTCGTTCCCTCCACCTCCGACTCATATATCCTCTTGGTCAATCTTTCCTCACTCATTCTCTCCATGTGCCCAAACCATTTCAAAACACCCTCTTCTGCTCTCTCAACCACGCTCTTTTTATTTCCACACATCTCTCTTACCCTTACGTTACTTACTCGATCAAACCACCTCACACCACACATTGTCCTCAAACATCTCATTTCCAGCACATCCATCCTCCTGCGCACCACTCTATCCATAGCCCACGCCTCGCAACCATACAACATTGTTGGAACCACTATTCCTTCAAACATACCCATTTTTGCTTTCCGAGATAATGTTCTCGACTTACACACATTCTTCAAGGCTCCCAGAATTTTCGCCCCCTCCCCCACCCTATGATCCACTTCCGCTTCCATGGTTCCATCCGCTGCCAGATCCACTCCCAGATATCTAAAACACTTCACTTCCTCCAGTTTTTCTCCATTCAAACTCACCTCCCAATTGACTTGACCCTCAACCCTACTGTACCTAATAACCTTGCTCTTATTCACATTTACTCTTAACTTTCTTCTTTCACACACTTTACCAAACTCAGTCACCAGCTTCTGCAGTTTCTCACATGAATCAGCCACCAGCGCTGTATCATCAGCGAACAACAACTGACTCACTTCCCAAGCTCTCTCATCCCCAACAGACTTCATACTTGCCCCTCTTTCCAAAACTCTTGCATTCACCTCCCTGACAACCCCATCCATAAACAAATTAAACAACCATGGAGACATCACACACCCTTGCCGCAAACCTACATTCACTGAGAACCAATCACTTTCCTCTCTTCCTACACGTACACATGCCTTACATCCTCGATAAAAACTTTTCACTGCTTCTAACAACTTGCCTCCCACACCATATATTCTTAATACCTTCCACAGAGCATCTCTATCAACTCTATCATATGCCTTCTCCAGATCCATAAATGCTACATACAAATCCATTTGCTTTTCTAAGTATTTCTCACATACATTCTTCAAAGCAAACACCTGATCCACACATCCTCTACCACTTCTGAAACCACACTGCTCTTCCCCAATCTGATGCTCTGTACATGCCTTCACCCTCTCAATCAATATCCTCCCATATAATTTACCAGGAATACTCAGCAAACTTATACCTCTGTAATTTGAGCACTCACTCTTATCCCCTTTGCCTTTGTACAATGGCACTATGCACGCATTCCGCCAATCCTCAGGCACCTCACCATGAGTCATACATACATTAAATAACCTTACTAGGGATAGGGGAGAAAGAATACTTCCCACGTATTCCCTGCGTGTCGTAGAAGGCGACTAAAAGGGGAGGGAGCGGGGGGCTGGAAATCCTCCCCCCTTGTTTTTTTTTTTTTTTTTTTTAATTTTCCAAAAGAAGGAACAGAGAAGGAGGCCAGGTGAGGATATTCCCTCAGAGGCCCAGTCCTCTGTTCTTAACGCTACCTTGCTAACGCGGGAAATGGCGAATAGTTTGAAAGGAAGATATATATATCAGTGAAGGGGACTAATGGGGAGGTAATAACAAGTAGTGTTGAAGTGAGAAGGAGATGGAGTGAGTATTTTGAAGGTTTGTTGAATGTGTTTGATGATAGAGTTGTAGATAAAGGATGTTTTGGCCAAGGTGGTGTGCGAAGTGAGACGGTCAGGGCTGAGAATGCTTTGATAAACAGAGAAGAGGTAGTGAAAGCTTTGAGGAAGATGAAAGCCGGCGAGGCGGCGGGTTTGTTAAAAAAGGGGGTGACTGCGTGGTTGACTGGTTGGTGAAAATATTCAGTGTATGTATGGTTCATGGTGAAGTACCTGAGGATTGGCGGAATACATGCCTGGTGCCATTGCAAATAGGCAGAAGGGATAAAGGCGATTGTTCAAATTACAGAGATATAAGTTTGATGAGTATTCCTGGGAAATTATATGGGAAGGCATTGAGTGAGAGGGTCAAGGCATGTATAGAGCATCAGACTGGGGAAGATCAGTGTGGTTTCTGAAGCGGTAGAGGATGTGTGGATCAGGTGTTTGCTTTAAAAAATGTATGTGAGAAATACTTAGAAAAACAGATGCATTTGTATATAGTATTTACGGATCTGGAGAAGGCATACGATAGAGTTGACAGAGAAGCTCTGTGGAAGGTATTAACAGTATATGGTGTGGGAGGTTAGGTGCTAGAAGCAGTGAAAAGCTTTATCGAGGATGTAAGGCATGTGTACGAGTAGGAAGAGAGGAAAATAATTGGTACCCAGCGAATGTTGGTTTGCGGCAGAGGTGCGTGATGTCTCTATGGTTCTTAAATTTGTTTATGGATGGGTTTGTTAGTGAGGTGAACGCAAGAGGTTTGGAGAGGGGCAAGTATGCAGTTTGTTGTGGATGAGAGGGCTTGGGAAGTGAGTCAGTTTTTGTTCGCTGATGATACAGCGCAGGTGGCTGATTCGGGTGGGAAACTGCAGAAGCTGGTGACTAAGTTTGGTAAAGTGTGTGAATGAAGAAAGCTGAGAGTAAATATGAATAAGAGCAAGGTCATTAGGTTCAGTAGGGTTGAGGGACAAGTCAATTGGGAGGTAAGTTTGAATGGAGAAAAACTGGAGGAGGTGAAGTGTTTTAGATATCTGGAAGTGGATCAGGCAGCGGATGGAAACATGGAAGCAGAAGTGAGCCATAGGGTGGGGGAGGGGACGAAGGTTCTGGGAGCGTTGAAGAATGTGTGGAAGGCGAGAAAGTTATCTCGGAAAGCAAAAATGGGTATGTTAGAGGGAATAGTGGTTCGAAAATTGTTATTTGGTCGCGAGGCATAGGCTATTGATAGGGTTGTGCGAAGGAGGGTGGATGTGTTGGAAATGAGATGTTTGAGGACAATATGTGGTGTGAGGTGGTTTGATCGAGTAAGTAATGAAAGGGTAAGAGAGATGTGCGGTAATAAAAAGAGTGTGGTTGAGAGGGCAGAAGAGGGTGAATTGAAATGGTTTGGTCACATGGAGAGAATGAGTGAGGATAAATTGACTGAGGATATATGTGTCAGAGGTGGAGGGAACTAGAAGTGGGAGGCCAAATTTGGAGATGGAAGGATGGAGTGAAAAAGATTTTGAGCGATCGGGGCCTGAATATACAGGAGGGTGAAAGGAGTGCAAGGAACAGAGTAAATTGGAACGATGTGTTATACCGAGGTTGACGTGCTGTCATTGGATTGAACTAGGGCATGTGGAGCGTCTCGGGTAAACCATGGAAGTTTTGTCGGGCCTGGATGTGGAAAGGGAGCTGTGGTTTTGGTGCATTACACATGACAGCTAGAGAATGAGTGTGAAAGAATGTGGCCTTTGTTGTCTTTTCCAAGCGCTGCCTCGCACGCGTGCGGGGGGAGGGGATTGTCATTTCATGTGTGGCAGGGTGGCGACAGAAATGGATGAAGGCAGCAAGTATGAATATGTACATGTGGATATATGTATATGTCTGTGCATGTATATATATGTGTACGATGAAATGTATAGGTATGTATATGTGCGTGTATTTAGGTGTATGTGGGTGGGTTGGGCCGTTCTTTCGTCTGTTTCCTTACGGTACCTCGCTAACGGGGAAGACAGGGACGAAGTATAATAACTAAAAATTATATATATAATATATATATATATATATATATATATATATATATATATATATATATATATATATATATATATATATATATATATATATATATGTATATATATATATATATATATATATATATATATATATATATATATATATATATATATATATATATATATATATATATATATATATATATATATATATATATATATATATATATATATATATATATATATATATATATATATATATATATATATATATATATATATATATATATATATATATATATATATATATATATATATATATATATATATATATATATATTTGTTCACACTCAGTCTCTAGTAGTCATGTGTAACGCATCGAAACTACAACTCCCTGTTCACATCCAGGCCTCACAGACCTTTCCATGGTTTACCCTAGACACTTCACATGCCCTTCACTCTATCCTTGCACGCCTCTCACATTCCTTTATGTTCAGGCCCCAATAATCTTTTTTACTCCATCCTTCCACCTCCAATTTGGTTCCCCGCTTCTTCTTGTTCCCTCCACCTCTGACACATATATCCTCTTTGTCAATCTTTCCTCACTCATTCTCTCCATGTGACCAAACCTTTTCAACACACCCTCTTCTGCTCTCTCACTCACGCTCTATTTATTTCCACACATATCCTTTACCCTTTCATTACTTACTCGATCAAACCACCTCCCACTACCTATTGTCCTCAAACATTTCATTTCCAACACATCCACCCTTCTTCCTACAACCCTATCTATAGATGATGCCTCGCAACCATATGATATTGTTGGAACTGCTATTCCTTCAAACATACCAATTTTTGCTTTCCGAGATAACGTTCTCTCTATCCACACATTCTTCATCGCTCTTAGAACCTTCGCCACCTCCCCCACCCCGTGACTCATATCTTTTTCCATGGTTCCATCCGTTGCTATTCCACTCCCAGACATCGAAAACACTTCGCTTCCAAAATTTTTCTCCATTCAAACTTACATCCCAATTAACTTGTCCCTCAACCCTACTGAGCTTAATAACCTTGCTCTTATTCACACTTACTCTAAACTTTCTCCTTTCGCACACTTTTCCAAACTCAGTTACCAACTTCTGCAGTTTCTTACTCGAATTAGACATCAGAGGTATATCATCGGCAAACAGCAGCTGACTTACTTCCTAAGCCCTCTCATCCCCATCAGTATGCATGCTTGCCCCTCTCTCCAAAACTCTTGCATTTACTTCCTTAACCACACCGTCCTGGGGTTAGGGGAGATAGAATACTTCCCAAGTAGTCCCTGCTTATGTGTTATGTGGAGCTTCAAGCACGTGTTACCCTTGGCCTAAGACAGGTACTCATTTATCGATCAGTCTCGAATGGAGAAAGATACTTGGTTTGGATATGGGCTGAGTTACATGTTGAGGATTCGAACCAGGGCCGGCCCTTGCGTGACTCATGACCGGCAACGTTAACCACAGCACTACAGAAGTTTATCACAATCAGCAAAACCTTCATCACAGTAATCCCCTCAAAAGGCAACACTGTCACTATCACTAGTGTCAGTCACTATCGCTCACTAGGAAATCATCATCACTGTCACTATCATCGTCATCGGTCACCATCATCTGTCACCATTGCCAGTCATACTCCCTAGAGTAACTGTCACTATGAGAAACAAATTCCACTCATATCACAGCCTCCATGTGTTGTCACCATCACCTGTAGTGTTTAGCATTGATGACCATGAGTCTACAGTGCTATGTTCAGTAGTGCACCTCCCACTCGTCCCGCTCGTTTTAAGTGTGCTCTTGTTGACTTGCAAAAGGACGCCAGGGATCTGCACAGCACTAAAGCTGACAAGTCGAATGCCGTAGCGATTCTGAATAAAGATGATTCTCTAGATATGATGTATGGGTTATTAGAGGATGAAAGTACATGGTATCCCTCTACCAGTGATCCCTCAGAAACAGTAGACAGCATAATACCCATTCCATCTAGGTTACCATGCAGATGATCATGATAATAAATGCGGTGAGGACACTGCTATGATGATGAGGGTGACAATGTCCGTGATGGTGATGATGATGATGCGTGATGAGGCTGGTAAGGAAATGTTGATAGTGATGATGACACTGATGTCTATGATGGTGTGAGCGCTAATGTTAATGTGTATGGTGACTTTCTTGATGGTGATGATGATGTCATTGATAGATGTGATGTCGTGATGATGGTGATGACCTTGATGATCAGGATAACACATTTGGTGGCGAGGATAGTGATGGCAGCTATGTTAATTGTACTGAGTGATGATAACAGAGGTTATGATAGCAACGATATCGTTGATCTTGATGATGATAGTGTTGATGGTGATTAAGCAGCAGGTGACGAGGGTATTAACAGCGTTGATAGTGATGATGATGGTGTGGACGGAGATCAGGGCAGCGTTGCTAGTGATTATGATAGTGATGATGCTGTTGATGATGGGATTGGCGGTGCTGATGATATCGTTGATGGTGAAAGGACAATGTTGATGATGATGGTGACGATGATGACTTGGTGATGGTGATGTAGTTCATGATGACATCACCTGCGGTAATAATGATGTTTGTTTGTTTGTTTCTTTGTCCTGAATGTACCTGTGATGAATCACACTGAATACAAGGCAGGTGAGGTATAAAGACTGTCTCAGCGAGAGAAAAACAAGAGGAGAATTGGAGTGTGTTGTTGTCTATTGACTTCGGGTCCTAAGCCAGCAAATTGCTTCATTATCTATTAAACGATTATTCAGCTGTTACGAGTTAGGTACAATTAATTATTCACACGTCATGTTTCTTTAAGAAGGCTCTGTGATGTGTTCCTCTACAATATTGCTATAGGAAGCCTTTGAAGGCTTGGCGACATACACGATATCTATAGCGCCTGTCTCATAGTTTTTAGGACAATCAATAGTCTTCCCTGTTTCTGTGTAAATATGACGTGTAGTGAAGACCACGGCTGAAAATAACGTCCTGCCATTTGTTAGAGTCGGGATATCAGAGCAAAGAATACACCCTAGTTGTCATTTTGACGCGACGCAATATACCACTCAGTCCGTATGAAGCATCAAAGCATCCAAAGAAAACAGAAAAAGAATCTGATGATGAAAAACCATAGTAGGAATTATGTGGCGTCGAGGTCAGTATTTGAAGCGTACATTATGGACGTGGGGTCGCCTGTAGAGAAGCATTTGCATCGTGTCCAGGTCTCTTATCCCCGACGCCTATGAATTTTGGTGCTTGTGTCAATGCACCAATTCATACGTAATGCTGGTAAATCGTCGCCAAACAGCAAAACATGGCCCAATTGTCTGTCCCTGGAAATAAATATTACCGGACCATGTTCCTGTGCTGAATTAACTAGGTCGGGGAGTTGTTGGCCAGCGCTGGTGTCATGACCAGCTATTAGTAGGGTGGCAGAGGCGCGACAGGGGAGAGGTAGGCGGCAGAGGTGTCAGGGACACGTCAAGGGGTGGTTGCAGGGATGTGGTAGGGGCGCAAGGAAGAGGGATGCAAGGCTATGTAAGTGACAGAGTGGGCGGCTGAGGCGCAAGGAATTAAGAATGTGGCAAGGTAAGAGTGAGGGGCAAGGGAAGGTAGGTGGCAGGGGTAAGAATGTAGGTGGCAGGGGTGGGAAGGTGAGTGGCAGGGGTACAAGGTAGGAGGCAGGGGGAGAAGGTAGATGGGAGGGGTAAGAAGGTAGGGTAGAAGGTAAGAAGGGTAGAAGGTAAGAGGGTAAGAAGGTAAGAGGGTAGGTGGCAGGGGTGAGAAGGTAGGTGGCAGGGGTTATGAGGAAGGTGGCAGGGGTGAGAAGGTATGTGGCAGGGGTGAGAAGGTAGGTGGCAGGGTTGAGAGAAACAGAAAAGTGGGATTGCAGGTAATAGAAGTGGGCAGCAGTAGAGAGTAGAGTAGCAGGGAAGAAATGAACGTCCGGCAGGGAAGAGATAGATGACAAGGGATATGTGGATGAAACGGGGAGAGGTAGACGGCAGAGGAGAGGTGGGCGGCAGGGAAGAGGTGAAAGACAAAGGAGAAATGGACAGTAGAGGAGAGGTTTGCGGCAAGGGAGAGGTAGACAAGAGAGAGGCGATCGGAAAGGGAGAGGTGGAGAGCGAGCGAGAGTTGTCTGCAGGGTAGAAGTGGACGACAGGAGAGAGATGGGCGGTAGCGGAGAGGTGGACGGTAGGGGAGAGGTGGATGACAAGGGATAGTTGGACAGGAGGGGAGGGATGGACGGTAGGGGAAAGGGGAGGATAGGGAGAGGTGAGTGGCAAGACGAAGTTGAGTACCTGCGTGGTCAGGGAGAGCTGTGTGGTAGGGGCACAGAACGGTAGAGACTGGGTTTGAAATGGAGGAAGAGAGAGAGGGAAGGAAGTTGGTGTTTGTCACGTTCCCTTCCGTAGCCCACGTTGCTGTTTTATCTCTATTCTCCATCTACACTTGGGCTGTTGACATTCAGCCCACAAACACGTAACTCACACAACTCTTTACACTCTGATCTAGATATTCCTCACTAAACACAGTATTGTCTCCCAGCAGTACATGACATTCATGAGTCTCCAACGCCGAAGAGGTACGTCGCCACTAGTCGAGGAGGACTTAGCAGTTCACAGAGCCCATTTGGCCGTAATTAAGCGACTCATCTCCTCCGACACTGCCCTTAGACCTGACTCTTTCTCTAATAATTTCTGCAACATCATCAGTCTCAAATCTAACCACCCATCTGCAGAACACCATCTATCTGCTTCTTCCCCTTATCTTCGCTTCTTTGAAATCCAATTTTCCACGGCTGTTTCTCCTTGTGCGGACTGTAGCACAGACACCTAGTACTCACCTCATATAAATCTCGATCCTCCCAAGCTGGAAGTTAACTGCCTAATAATAACACTTACTCCCATAAATTTGCTTTTATGTTTCATATATTCTGCTTTCGTTTCTTCCATCTATGAACAACTCTTCCACTATTTGACCTCAAGAAGTATTGCTTTCTTCAAATCCACATCTCGAAACTATTTATGCACGAGATTTCAATGTACATTACAAATATTGGTTAGGCTCTTACTTGGGATGATTCCAGTGGAGTCGAGGCCGTTTCGTTTTCTCTTGTTAAGGATCTGAAACAAATAATCTAACACCCAGCACAGGTTCCCGACCTTTACCAGACCTCGTCCAATACAGTCGTCCTCTTTATTTCCCCAATACACAATATTTCTACCCTTTTTGTAAAGTCGAGCGCACCTTTATTAAAAGAAACTGTGCTGATTAGCTTCTACGCTTCTACTGTTAATGTTCTCTGATCTTTAACGAAAAATTATCTCAAATATTTTCTTTTAACTCAGTCTTTCCTTCTCCTATCAGACCCGGTCAAAATATACCTAACCATCCAACTGATAAAGCCGATATTTTTGGTGTCACATTTTCCTCTACTTCAAGATTGGATGATTCTGCGTCTATTCCTCCTTCCCTATCTCTCCCACTAATCCTATGCTATATCCGATATTTTCCTAACACAAGGTCTTCCACATACTTCCCCACCTTCAAGTGGACATGGTGTATGGCTCATATGGCATATCTACTCGAGTCCAAAGGAAGTGTACCTCTGAGCCAGCTTCAAGCGTTGGTCATCTTCGTCTCTGTCTAGAAACCCAAACTTTTCTTTCTTTTTGATGCCGCTCATCTCTAAGAAGGAGAACGTAACCCTTTCAACTGTCTGGCCATTGCACTCATATTTGCTACGTCTAAAGTTTTTGAAACTGCTTAACTCTCACTTTCTTAAAACAGTTGGAATCCCATTCCTTACTTTCGGATCACCAATATAACTTTCACAGTGCAAGGACTATTTCTGATCTTCCCTCCTGCGTGACTCACCTCTGGTTTTTCTCTCCCAGTAATTTTGATGAATCTTTTGTCAGAGGCGTCCACGTCTTCCAACAGTTTGCTGTGTGTAGCATTTGCTTGCCTTATGACACTGCTTTTGTATTTCTCTCTGTTTTCTAATGCATACTTTCCTCTCTAGTCGGTCCATTCCAATACTTTATAATGGGAGTTACCCTTCATGTACAATCAACAGTAGCGTCGTGCAGGGTTCTGTCCTACCACCTACTATCTCTCCTCTGTCTATAAATGATCTCCATCAACTTATATATCTTTCACTCTTTTCCTGATACTCCAAATCACCCTCCCTTTTCTCGCACTGAATCTATCCTTTCTTCATTCCTATCTGTGCAGCATTTTGGAATTGGGAAGTAGTAACCTGGTTAAATTCAACAATAATAAGAAATAATTTCTACCTTTCCCATATTGTAAATGTCACTAGTATCCTTTACTTGATTTCATTTTACTATAATTTACCCTTGCGGTAACATAGACATGGGTATAACCATATCCTTCACCTTAACTTGGAAACATACATAATTACAAAATCTGTTCAAAGAAAACTGGGGAAAGCACCGATAAGAGGAGACATGATGAACCAAGACGATGTTATCTGTAGTCATAATCTTAGCTATGAAAGAAATAGGATTGCAAGAGAGAAGGCACCTCCCCATCTCCCTGTAACTCCGGCTCAACTACGAGCAGGGGGAAAATAAAAGTATCATGTAATATAGACAAAGTATAAATTCATGGAGATTCTTAGAAAATAGTGTGGGAGAGGAGTTTCATACTCCACATAGAGTTGACTTCACTGGGACTCAACTCTAAAGCTGAAAAAGTAGATGCTTCATTATTTTGTAGGACGTAGATTAAGAAAAATAAAAAAATAAAGATTCTTGAATCATGAGTATTTATTGATAATACATATAACCGAAGTGTTATTCTAGCCGCGATTTGAAGGTGTTGATAGTCACAACATTAACCACATCTGGTTGTAAGTTACTTCAGTGCTCTAAAACTCTACTGCTGAAAAAGCTTTTTCCCAGGGTGGAGATAGAGCCTAGAGGTCGTGGTGAACAACGTGAAATTTTGAGAAGGGGTTCAGGTAGTAGTAAGGAGTGTGGAGAGTGTGGTGAGTGATGCTGTATATGCCTCGTTATCATCTTCCTACATAGGTTTAATTCGGTCAAGTGTGGAGTTGCTCTTGTAATATGAGCGACTTTTCCTCCACCTGTGAATTAGACAGGTATTGTTTCCGTCTTCCTTTCCTACAAGTATCACTGTTTCTTGGATCCGCGTCACGCTTCTGGCTTCTGCTTCCCTAAGTTTATGTGTGGATACCGACCACACGAGGATTAACCGTTATGATAACCTTCCTCTTTCCTTGAACAGCGAATGAATTGAATCATTTTACCTTTGCGTCTTTCCCTCTCCCTGCAGTCTTTCTTATTTTAAGAGGCAGGTCTATAAAGATCAGAGGAACGCTGATCAATTTCTTCATTCTTTTTCCTCATAGTCTATTTTCCATCCACCAAGCACGGTCATGACCTAGACATGTTTTTCCGTGTCATGTCGGTCATTATGAAGAAAAAAAAGGTAAGAATGAAGAAGGGAAGGACAGAAGTGAGAGTGATGTGAAAAAAAAATGAGAAAGATGAGAGAGGTATTGGATATAGGAGAAAAATGAAAATATTAAAAAGATTATACAAGGTAAGTATGCTGGTTGAGAATACCTGAGAGGTATGATATGGTGAGAAGTGAAGTGAGATGAGAGAGTGAAGTGAGGCTAGAAGCGATGTGAGATGAGCTGTGGTGAGGTGAGAGATGAGGTGGAAGGTGAAGTGAGAGGTGAGTTGAGAGGGGTGGTGATAGGTAATATGAAAAGTATGATGAGAAGTGCGGTGAGAGGACAGATGGGAGAGCAGAGATGGCGTGAGTGAGAGGATACGTAGGAAGAGAGGTGCTCTGGTGAGAAGAGAATGAGTGGGGGTGGAGTATAGACAGATGAGGAGATAGGGGGATGGTGGAGAAGGAGGAGAAGACACGGAGGGAGATGGCAGGTGTGGAAACATCATGAGGATGATGACTGGTGCCCGCGATATGAGGAGCAGCGATAGTGTTCCGTCCTGGACGATACAGGCGGCTCCGACGACCACCTCCACACAACCGCCACTACGACTCCTGCTGACAACACTAACCATGGGAGGCACTACAGCAGCGTACGTTCAGTCGATATACCCGCGCCATCTACGAGCTTCTTTATCGCTGGCGGCTGAGTTAGCTATCATTACCAAAACCATTAGTTTCATTAAAAGATAACATAACTAAATGTAACCACAATTATCTTAAATTTATCACCATAGATTACATTAACTTTTGGTCGGGTGCTCGAGATAGAGGCGAAAATTTTATCTACACACTGCGTCATGAACCACTGACTTGTCAGTAAGTGATACGGACGGACGCAAACTAAACCTACGACAGGTTGGATCAAATTGGTCAGACTTGATCAGCTGCGGCAGGAGGATGTGTAGAAGGGTTGGTTCTTGAACTTCTGCGGTCACAGAGGTAGTGTAGTGGGTGGGTACCATGGCTGGTGTAGGCCAGCGGTGGCGGCTCGCATCTCCTCGTCGGTCTCTGTATCTTGTGTCCGTCGGCGGTGCGCTTGATACCGTCAGAGCAGGAGGGTAGATGGGAGGGAGTGAGAAGATAGTGGGAGAGAGGGAGGGTGAAGAACAGTGGGAGAGAAGGTCGGAGGAGGTTTTGAAGGAAGGGGAACTCATCATATGAAAAATGGGAAAACAGTTGAATGATACAGCGGCAGAGACCTAGATGCGAAAATAGCAATATAATACACACACACACACACACACACACACACACACACACACACACACACACACAGGTACCTACTTATATATATCAGGGAACATTAGTAAAAGGTGTTACAGGACTGCGCCTGCTCGAGGTAACACCGCTAGTGAAAATTCACCTTCACTGGAAGTAGTCTCGTCAAAAAACCTCAAACTCCAAAGAAGTCTACATTATCCTGCTACTTGAAGTAGCGTATCCTTGGGTTGCAGGAGCCTACAAAAGAAGACATTTATCCTTGGTAACACCAGGACTTTTTCAAAGAAACTGGTCCTGTGGTAATAATGAAAAATAAAACGTTAGTAAAACGGAGGAAATATTTGAGTTGGAAGACATAAGCGATGGAGTTGCCACGTGTTACGGTGTCAGGAACGAAGGGAAAAAACGGGGAACAGCGATTAAGTATAATATATATATATATATATTCTTTTTCTTTCATACTATTCGCCATTTCCCGCCTCAGCGAGGTAGCGTTAAGAACAGAGGACTGGGCCTCTGAGGGAATATCCTCACCTGGCCTCGTTCTCTGTTCCTTCTTTTGGAAAATTAAAAAAAACGAGAGGGGAGGATTTCCAGCCCCCCGCTCCCTCCCCTTCTAGTCGCCATCTACGACATGCAGGGAATATGTGGGAAGTATTCTTTCTCCCCTATCCCCAGGGATAATATATATATATATATATATATATATATATATATATATATATATATATATATATATATATATATATATATATATATATATATATATATTGGAAAGGATCACAATTTTGCGCGTGATCAAGATATTCCTATGAGTCCACGGGGAAAATGAAACACGAAAAGTTCCCAAGTGCACTTTCGTGTAATAGTCATATCATCAGGGGAGACACAAGAGAGAAATATAACAGTCAGTTGATATACATCGAAGAGACAAAGCTAGGACGCCATTTAGTAAACATATCAAGAGTATATGGTGTGGGAGGTAAGTTGCTAGTAGCAGTGAAAAGTTTTTATCGAGGATATAAGGCATGTGTACCAGTAGGAAGAGAGGAATGTGATTGGTTCCCAGTGAATGTTGGTTTATGGCAGGGGTGCGTGATATCTCCTTGGTTGTTTAATTTGTTTATGGATGGAGTGGTTAGGGAGGTGAATGCAAGAGTTTTGGAGGGAGGGGCAAGTATGCAGTCTGTTGTGAATGAGAGGGCTTGGGAAGTGAGTCAGTTGTTGTTCGCTGATGATACAGTGCTGGTGGCTGATTTGGGTGAGAAACTGCAGAAGTTGGTGACTGAGTTTGGTAAGGTGTGTGAAAGAGCAAAGTTGAGAGTAGAAAAGGGAAAATTGATAACATCATAATTATGTATGTGTACAGGACTCTATATCGTATGATTCAAAAACCTCTTTACCGGGGCTCCCACAACTTCAGCACTGCCCTACATGCAACAGCAGGGAGAATCCTCAACGAGACTGTACTCATTTTCGTCCATTGATAATGATATACCGAAGCCGAAAGTGACTTTTCACTCCGCCTATAAATCCGTGTGATAGTATTCTTCATTCATACTTGGTCACCGTTTCCTGCTTTAGTTAGGAACAGACGAAAAGGCCGCATTCCTTCACATTCATTCTCTAGCTGTCATGTGCAATGGACCTAGACCAAAGCTCCCTGTCAACAACCAAACCCCACAGATCTTTGGTTTCCCCAGGCCGCTTCACGCGCCCTGGTTTAGCACACTGACAACACGTCGACCCCTGTATACCACATCATTCCAATTCACTCTATCCCGTCCACACCTCTCACCGTCCTGCGTGTTCAGGCTCCGATCATTCAAAATCTTTTCCACCTCAACCTCCCGTTTCCTGTTTGGTCTTTTCCTTCTCCTTTTCCCCTACACTTCTGACACACTTATCCTCTTTGTCAACCTTTCCTCACTCATTCTTTCCATATGTCCAAACCATTTCAGCACACCCTCTTTATCTCTCTCAACCACACCTCTCTCTTACCCTCTTATTGCTTACCCGGTCAAACCACCTCACACCACTTGAGATGACATAAAACTGACTAAATGACTTGGCTAACATGTGTCAAAGGAATTTTGATTTAATAAATGCAGTTTTACATATCAGTAGTAAAAAATGAAAAGGAAATCTACAATATAGATTCTGTTGAGCTAGAAGTCATTGAGGAAAATGACTTGGGTGTAATAATCCCCTGGTGACCTAAAGCCTAGCCAGCACAGCACAGAGGCAATAGAAGGGAGAACAAAATTTTTTGGATTCATAGGAAGGACTTTCAGATTTGTTTCTCAAAAGATTAATTTCACTATATACCACCCATTGGTGGTACCAGATCTTGAATATTGAATTCATTTTCGGTCAGCCTACTTACTTGAGGAAAGACATTGATGCGAGCTACTAAGATCATTCCTGGCCTAGAAAACAAACTTTAAAAGAACTAGCTAAACTAATTCAATCTATCTATCTTTGGGAAGAGAAGGTTGAGAGGTGATCTGATACAGGTATTCAAAATCATTAAAGATTCAGTAACATCGATCTAACAAGGGCACATTCATCTGATTTCACTCGCAGTAATGGACATAATCTCGTGGGCAAACGTTTTACCTCGATGAGGCGAAGTCCTCTTTTCTTCCAACAGAATTGTTAACATATGGAATGATTTACCAATCAGAGGAGTCGAAAGCAGTACGTACCATAGATACGTTTGAGCAGAGAACTGACAAATATTTCGCTTCAAATCCACGACTAACATTATTTGCACCACCGGAGATACACGATAAGTTTGCATACAGGGCTTTCTCTTGAGAGAATATGTTTGTCTTTCTGCTCCTACAACATTAATCCATAAGTTTCTGTTGTCTGCCACTATCACACACAGACCTTCGCCCCCTCACCAGCCCAGTGATTCACTTCAGCTTTCATGGTTCCATTTGCTGCCATATATATATATATATATATATATATATATATATATATATATATATATATATATATATATATATATATATATATATATATATACATATATATATACATATATATATATATATATATATATATATATATGTATATATATATATATATATATATCATACAAAGCTCCAACAGCCAGGATCGAACCTGGGACCCCTTGTGCAAGAGACAGGCATGCTAACCGCTAGGCTAAGGGACTGTATAATAGGAAACAACTATTCGAAATGCTAAGTACTCGAATACCCTTCGTCTAACAATGGTGAGCAACGGGGTCTATCGGTTGTTTCCGAACAGAACACATAGCCAGCTGATAGCGTTTTACCGAACCTGACTGTACAACGCGGAGTTATATGAATACGAATAAAGTGTATATGAACGCGCACCTTCATAGAACATACAAAGCTCCAACAGCCAGGATCGAACAACCGATAGACCCCGTTCATATACACTTTATATATATATATATATATATATATATATATATATATATATATATATATATATATATATATATATATGTATATATATATATATCCCTGGGGATAGGGGAGAAAGAATACTTCCCACGTATTCCCTGCGTGTCGTAGAAGGCGACTAAAAGGGAAGGGAGCGGGGGGCTGGAAATCCTCCCCTCTCGTTTTTTTTTTTTTTTTTTTTTTTTTCCAAAAGAAGGAACAGAGAAGGGGGCCAGGTGAGGATATTCCCCCAAAGGCCCAGTCCTCTGTTCTTAGCGCTACCTCGCTAATGCGGGAAATGGCGAATAGTATGAAATATATATATATATATATATATATATATATATATATATATATATATATATATATATATATATATATATATATATATATATGTATATGAAAGATAGAGAAGGTGTAAGGGAGGTAGGTAGAGGAACGGAAGAGAGTGAGATCTTCAAGAATGATTCTCATATTATTTCGGCCACTTACCCTCTAACTGAAAGCTTTTAAAAGTTTTGTGGTTTAATCTAACAAAGTCGAGGCCTCGGATATTGAGATAAAATCCGTACATCGCTTTGATGGACTTATTTATGAAATACCGCAAACTTCATCTTGCCTCCCAAACTTTCTTTCTTGAACATTCTGACCGGGGAGCTGTGAGGGTGGATGGGGAGGGTGGATGATGGGCGAGGGGAGTGTAACCACACACTCACTTCTGCTACTTTTTTACATCTTGCGTTTAATGGGGATACGTTGTCTTGTTACGTAGTTCTTGTTTTGTTGTTTGAAATTCAAACGTGTTTGTACTTGGGTTTTGTGTTGTTTGGCATTTGTTGTGATCATTGGCTTGTTGTCTTCTCTGCTGGTCTATACAGATCCTCTTTTGTTTATTTTTTTTTACTGTTATAGATTGTTTGACTTGTTCAGAGAGACTAATTTCTGCCTTAATGTTGATGGTTTGTTTTTCACTTTACTACAAATTGGTGGAGTTTTGGCTATGTTGTCAATGGGTGGTTGTTTTCTTGTGTTGTTGATGGCTTTGGTTTCTTACACTAAATAGGTCTTCACATGATGAGCAATGTTCTATTTTCCTTTGCTCTAGGTACTGGCTGTCTCCCTGCTGTGCTGCAGACGATTAATTCTATGGCTGTGTTGTAGGTAGACGTAGACTCGCTATTTTTCCCTCATCTTTTGAGCATCATTTTCCGTTACGGAGTCACTTCATATATAGCTTTTCAATCCTAGTCCCAGGACCCAATGTACGGGGCTCCTGCACCTTCACAGCTGTGATATAGTCAGTACCAGGGAAGTGATGGACAACTTTGGAGTAAGAAATTCCTCAACGAGATTATATACATCTCGTCCATTGATGATGATACAGTCTTGCTCAAGGTGACATTTAGACGGAGTCCGGGAACGTCCCATTACACACACACACACACACACACACACACACACGCTAGACTTGTGAGGTGACAATGTCCTAACCTGTCTCTGGATTCCTATATTTGGAGAATAGTAAACCAGAAAACTGTCAACTGGCAAATAACAGAAAAGTTTTCAAGTATATGGATAAGTTTTTTTTTCTTATCATACGTAAGGCAAAAGATAGAATATGATTCTGAAGTTTGGCTACCGCACACATTAAACGCAGAAAGTGTTAAATAGCGAAGATCCAATGAAGATCAGCAAAGATGGTTCCAAAGCTAAGAGAGCTAATGTAAAGGGAAAGCTAAAGGCCTTAGATTTCCTGCCTTGGAAGAGACGAGTGACGGGTGATCTAAACACAACCTTTAAGATTTTAGAACAGATCGATGACGTGGACAGTGAACAGTTCTTCGAGAGATGTAGGAACAAAGCAGTCAGAGAACAAAGCATTGTGTTATTTCAGACAATTTAAAAGAGATGTAAATAAGTACTTTTATAATGTAAGAGTGGTGGATGAACGAAATAGAATGACTGAGTACATGGTTAATGTAGACACCATATATAACTTTAAAAAAGATGTATGATAAGAGAGAATGTTCAGGAGATGGCGGTCCAAGAGTGTAAAACTCCCTTCTCATACAGTACTAATTGGGAGTTACAAAGAGGCAATCACACACACACACACACACACACACACACACACACACACACACACACACACACACACACACACACACACACACACACAAACACAAGCACGCACACTGTGTCTCAGATTCGAATGAGAAACTACGACAGATGGTGAATGAGTTTGGAAGAGTGTGTGAAAGGGAGAAGCGTAGATGTAAATGAAGTCAAGATTATTAGCTTCTCGAGCACAAGGACAGATCGTCTGCAAAGTGCTTCAGTGGAAAATTAATCTGGAAGAACTGAGTTGTTATAGATACCTGGGAGTGATCATGGTAGCGAGTGAAACAATACAAAAGAAAGTGAGTCTTAGGGTAGGTGAGGAGCGAGAAGGTTTGGGAGCATTGACGAATACGTGATAGTCGTTATGTGGTAAGTCGAAAATACGGATGTTCGAAGATACAATAATCCCAAAGATGACTTATGGATGCGAGGCATGGGATATATATAAATATATATATATATATATATATATATATATATATATATATATATATATATATATATATATATATATATATATATATATATATATATATACGTGTACGTGTAGGAAGAGAGGAAAGTGATTGGTTCTCAGTGAATGTAGGTTTGCGGCAAGGGTGTGTGATGTCTCCATGGTTGTTTAATTTGTTTATGGATGGGGTTGTTAGGGAGGTAAATGCAAGAGTTTTGGAAAGAGGGGCAAGTATGAAGTCTGTTGGGGATGAGAGAGCTTGGGAAGTGAGTCAGTTGTTGTTCGCTGATGATACAGCGCTGGTGGCTGATTCATGTGAGAAACTGCAGAAGCTGGTGACTGAGTTTGGTAAAGTGTGTGGAAGAAGAAAGTTAAGAGTAAATGTGAATAAGAGCAAGGTTATTAGGTACAGTAGGGTTGAGGGTCAAGTCAATTGGGAGGTGAGTTTGAATGGAGAAAAACTGGAGGAAGTGAAGTGTTTTAGATATCTGGGAGTGGATCTGGCAGCGGATGGAACCATGGAAGCGGAAGTGGATCATAGGGTGGGGGAGGAGGCGAAAATTCTGGGGGCCTTGAAGAATGTGTGGAAGTCGAGAACATTATCTCGGAAAGCAAAAATGGGTATGTTTGAAGGAATAGTGGTTCCAACAATGTTGTATGGTTGCGAGGCGTGGGCTATGGATAGAGTTGTGCGCAGGAGGATGGATGTGCTGGAAATGAGATGTTTGAGGACAATGTGTGGTGTGAGGTGGTTTGATCGAGTGAGTAACGTAAGGGTAAGAGAGATGTGTGGAAATAAAAAGAGCGTGGTTGAGAGAGCAGAAGAGGGTGTTTTGAAGTGGTTTGGGCACATGGAGAGAATGAGTGAGGAAAGATTGACCAAGAGGATATATGTGTCGGAGGTGGAGGGAGCAAGGAGAAGAGGGAGACCAAATTGGAGGTGGAAAGATGGAGTGAAAAATATTTTGTGTGATCGGGGCCTGAACATGCAGGAGGGTGAAAGGAGGGCAAGGAATAGAGTGAATTGGAGCGATGTGGTATACAGGGGTTGACGTGCTGTCAGTGGATTGAATCAAGGCATGTGAAGCGTCTGGGGTAAACCATGGAAAGCTGTGTAGGTATGTATATTTGCGTGTGTGGACGTGTGTATGTACGTGTGTATGGGGGGGGGGGGGGCTGGGCCATTTCTTTCGTCTGTTTCCTTGCGCTACCTCGCAAACGCGGGAGACAGCGACAAAGTATAAAAAAAAAAAAAAAAAAAAAATATATATATATATATATATATATATATATATTTATCTATCTATCTATTTTGCTTTGTCGATGTCTCCCGCGTTTGCGAGGTAGCGCAAGGAAACAGACGAAAGAAATGGCCCAACCCACCCCCATACACAATGTATATACATACACGTCCACACACGCAAATATACATACCTATACATCTCAATGTACACATATATATACACACACAGACACATACATATATACCCATGCACACAATTCACACTGTCTGCCTTTATTCATTCCCATCGCCACCTCGCCACACATAGAATACCATCCTCCTCCCCCCTCATGTGTGCGAGGTAGCACTAGGAAAAGACAACAAAGGCCCCATTTGTTCACACTCAGTCTCTATCTGTCATGCAATAATGCCCGAACCACAGCTCCCTTTCCACATCCAGGCCCCACACAACTTTCCATGATTTACCCCAGACGCTTCACATGCCCTGATTCAAATCACTGACAGCACGTCAACCCCGGTATACCACATCGATCCAATTCACTCTATTCCTTGCCCTCCTTTCACCCTCCTGCATGTCAGGCCCCGATCACACAAAATTTTTTTCACTCCATCTTTCCACCTCCAATTTGGTCTCCCACTTCTCCTCGTTCCCTCCACCTCCGACACATATATCCTCTTGGTCAATCTTTCCTCACTCATTCTCTCCATGTGCCCAAACCATTTCAAAACACCCTCTTCTGCTCTCTCAACCACACTCTTTTTATTTCCACACATCTCTCTTACCCTTACATTACTTACTCGATCAAACCACCTCACACCACACATTGTCCTTAAACATCTCATTTCCAGCACATCCACCCTCCTGCGCACAACTCTATCCATAGCCCACGCCTCGCAACCATACAACATTGCTGGAACCGCTATTCCTTCAAACATACCCATTTTTGCTTTCCGAGATAATGTTCTCGACTTCCACACATTCTTCAAGGCTACCAGGGTTTTCGCCCTCTCCCCCACCCTATGATTCACTTCCGCTTCCATGGTTCCATCCGCTGCCAGATCCACTCCCAGATATTTAAAACACTTTATTTCCTCTAGTTTTTCTCCATTCAAACTTACCTCCCAATTGACTTGACCCTCAACCCTACTGTACCTAATAACCTTGCTCTTATTCACATTTACTCTTAACTTTCTTCTTTCACACACTTTACCAAACTCAGTCACCAGCTTCTGCAGTTTCTCACATGAATCAGCCACCAGCGCTGTGCCATCAGCGAACAACAACTGACTCACTTCCCAAGCTCTCTCATCCACAACAGACTTCATACTTGCCCCTCTTTCCAAAACTCTTGCATTCACTTCCCTAACAACCCCATCCATAAACAAATTAAACAACCATGGAGACATCACACACCCCTGCCGCAAACCTATATATATATATATATATATATATATATATATATATATATATATATATATATATATATATATATATATATACACATATATATATATATATATATATATATATATATATATATATATATATACATATATATATATATATATTATCATTACTATTATACTTTGTCGTTGTCCAGCGTTAGCAAGGTAGCGTAACCCACCCACATACACGTGTATATACATACATGTCCACACACGCACATATACATTTCTATACATTTCAACATATATGTATATATATATATATATATATATATATATATATATATAACATACAAACCTCCAACAGCCAGGATCGAACCCGGGACCCCTGTGCAAGAGGCAGGCATGCTAACCGCTAAGCTATGGGACTGTATTATAGGAAACAACTATTCGAAATACTAAGTACTCGAATACCCTTCGTCTCACAACGGTGAGCAACGGGGTCTATACCGGTTGTTTCCGAACAGACGCACATACCCAGCTGATAGCGTTTTACCGAACCTAACTGTACAACGCGGAGGTATATGAATACGAATAAAGTGCATATGAACGCGCACCTTCATAGAACATACAAACCTCCAACAGCCAGGATCGAACCCGGGACCCCTGTGCAATTGTGAGACGAAGGGTATTCGAGTACTTAGTATTTCGAATAGTTGTTTCCTATAATACAGTCCCATAGCCTAGCGGCTAGCATGCCTGCCTCTTGCACAGGGGTCCCGGGTTCGATCCTGGCTGTTGGAGGTTTGTATGTTCTATGAAGGTGCGCGTTCATATGCACTTTATTCGTATATATATATGTATATATATATATATATATATATATATATATATATTTATACATAAACAGACATATACATAAATACACAGGTACATAATTCATACTTGTTGCCTTTATTCATTCTCGTCGTCACCCCGCCACACATGAAATGACAACCCCCTCCCCTCGCACGAGGTAGCTCTTGGAAAAGACAACAAAGGCCACATTCGTTCACACTCATCTCTAGCTGTCATGTATAATGCACAGAAACCACACCTCCTTTTCCGCATCCACGCCCCACAAAACTTTCCATGGTTTACCCTAGACACTTCACATGCCCTGGTTCAATCCAATGACAGCACGTCGACCCCGTTATACTACATCGTTCCAATTCACTCTATTCTTTGCACGCCTTTCACCCTCCTGCATGTTCAGGTTCCTATATATATGGCGTCCTAACTTTGTCTCTTCGATGTATATCAACTGACTGTTATATTTCTCTCTTTTGTCTCCCCTGATGATGTGATTATTACACGAAAGTGCACTTGGGAACTTTTCGTGTTTCACTTTCCCCGTGGACTCATAGGAATATATATGTATGTATATATCCATGACGCATTTATACAGTATGTGCTTGTATATTCTATGCATAGTGGAGATGTGAAGCTGTAATTGCATTATTCTGTGTAGATTAGAGCGTTTGTCATATGTGTGTATGCAGTCTCGTCGTAACTTTGCGACTATCATCATATTCAGAATCTATAATATATCATCATATCTCATAACTGTTGTTGTGCAGACATTGTATATACTATAATCTTATGATATATTATTCGTATCTTTGTCGTGGGTGGCGATACAAGCACTGGTGACGGCTGGGCTGCCTCCTGCAGGCGTCATGGAAGAGTGCAGTGTCAGAGGGCTGGGCTGCCTCCTGCAGGCGTCAGGGAAGAGTGCAGTGTCAGAGGGCTGGGCTGCCTCCTGCAGGCGTCAGGGAAGAGGGCAGTGTCAGAGGGCTGGGCTGCCTCCTGCAGGCGTCAGGGAAGAGGGCAGTGTCAGAGGGCTGGGCTGCCTCCTGCAGGCGTCAGGGAAGAGGGCAGTGTCAGAGGGCTCTCCAACCACCCAGAGAATATCTGTCTCCAGAGATTTACGTCTCCAGTTTCTATTATGGTTTTGACTGCGCCATACGACAATCAGAACTCATCAACGAGTAAGACAACAAGAAGGTACTGCGTTAAGGCTTAATCAAGGAAGAACCACAATGCATATATCGACAACAGAGCACAAAAGGACTGGATTAAGGATTACTTTAGATACAATTACAATAACAATCAACCTACAGCATAAGAATAGATTTGATTAGGGATTAATTTAGAAAGAATCTTGATACTTATTAGCTCACTGTATACGAAGGAATTTCATCAAGAACTACTTTAGAAAGAATTACAACGATCATTAGACTACAGTATACGAAGATATTGAGTTAAGGATTATTTTACAGAGAATTACAACAATCGTGGGATTACAGTATACGAAGGGATTGGAACAAGGATTACTTTAGAAAGAGTTAAAAACATATTTGTACTACAGGATACAAAAGGATTACGTTAATGATTATTCTAGAAGGAATTACACCAATTATTGCATAGTAGTAATCAAAGAGATTGGAGTAAGGATTTTCACAAGTAATTACAACAATCATTGAACGACAGAACACGAAGGGTCTGGATTAAGGAATATTCAAGAAGGACAGAAGGCTCCACTATAGCTGAGCATAGCAGCTGGCCAGGGGAAACCTCACAAATAAATTCTTTGGTCTTGCATTTTGAAGCAGAATGAGAGAGAGAGAGAGAGAGAGAGAGAGAGAGAGAGAGAGAGAGAGAGAGAGAGAGAGAGAGAGAGAGAGAGAGAGAGAGAGAGAGAGAGAGAGAGAGAGAGAGAGAGAGAGAGAGATCAGCGATGAGGGACGAAAAACCAACAATCTATGATTTTTACATTTAGCGTTTGACAGGTGTGTTAACCAGCCTGTGGCCTGTGTGTGTTCACAACCATCCAGTTGAACGGTGGTGGGGTGGCCTGACAAATTGAATTTCGTAAAAACTTCATGTTTTTTTTACATTCACATCATCAGCAGCTACTACTGCATGTATAACACAAAAGCAGAATTGACTAAGATGAAGCTGAAAGCGATATTTCAATGTAAACATAAAGGAACGTTGGCTTTTTCGTAATATTCAAAACATTCTCTACAAAGTGGGAGAAATTGTGATAATGTTCATCCCTTAAAAACGTTCGTTGTTCGACTGACGTTTGCCGTAGAATTTTGTCTATATACGAGACATCATACAAGCGAAACATTTGCTGCTATAACTTCATTTACTCTCATATATATATATATATGGAGGGCTGTGTAGGTATGTATATTTGCGTGTGTGGACGTATGTATATACATGTGTATGGGGGTGGGTTGGGCCTTTTCTTTCGTCTGTTTCCTTGCGCTACCTCGCAAACGCGGGAGACAGCGACAAAGCAAAAAGAAAATATATATATATATATATATATATATATATATATATATATATATATATATATATATATATATATATATATATATATATATATTCCTGAGTCCACGGGGAAATGAAACACGATAAGTTCCCATGCACTTTCGAGTAATAATCACATCATCAGGGAAGATGCAAGAAGGGATATAAGTCAGTTGATATTCAACGAAGAGACGTAGCTAGGACGCCATCTGGTAAACAAGTGACCGTTCAAATGAAGATCGGGGTGCGTCCAAGACAGATAACGAGCGTATCATAAACTTATTATGTGGACCAGAAGAGGCATTGTTCACAAATTTTATCAACAATAAACTGTCAAATTTGTATAGACCTTCACGAATTTCAAGGCTATAACTCTTTGTGTTTAATGATAGAAGATTCAATGATATTTCTCGCAGTACTGGAGTTAGAGTTAATAACTGAGATGGCATTACTCCAGTCAATACAATGATCATAGTTTTTAACGTGATCAAATATGGCATTTAATTCTTGTCCTGTTCTCATATCATATTTATGTTGATTCAGTCTAAAAAAAAATCCTTACCAGTCTGCCCAACATAAAACGTATCACAATTTCTACATGGCACTTTATAGATGCATCCAGGAGAACTTTCGGGTGAGCTCCTGATTAAGTTAGTCTTTATAGTATAATTGATGCTGAAGGCAATATTTACATTAAAGGATTTAAGCAACAAGGGAAATAAAGTAAGCGTATTATCAAAAGGTAGAACTAAAAGATTCTTGGTGTCAATGGGATGTTTGGGTTCAACTCTATAAAATGATTTCTTTGCTAACTTAAGGGATTTATCATTGAAAAATCTCGGGTACTTTAACTTAGATCCAATAGAATATATTTTCTCAAACTTAGAAGTGTGTGATGTCCCCATGGTTGCTTAATCTGCGTATGGATGGGGTGGTTAGGGCGGTAAATGCAAGCGTTTTGGAGAGAGGGGCCAGCATGCAGTCGGTTGGGGATGAGAGGGACTGGGAAGTGAGTCGGCTGTTGTTTGCCGGTGTTACAGCTCTGATGGCTGATTCCAGTGAGAAACTGCAGTTGGTGACTGAGTATGGGAAAGTGTGTGAAAGGAGAAAGTTTAGAGTAAATGTAAATAATAGCAAGGTTATTAGCTTCAGTAGGGTTGAGGGACAAGTCAATTGGGACGTAAGTTTGAATGGAGAAAAATTGGAGGAAGTGAAGTGTTTTACATATCTGGGAGTGGACTTAGCAGCGGATGGAACCATGGATGCGGAAGTAAGTCACGGTCTGGGGGAGGGATAGCGTAGGTTCTGGGAGCGATGAAGAATGTACGTAAGGAGAGAACATCATCTTGGAGAGCAAAAATTGGTATGTTTAAAGGAATAGTAGTTCCAACAATATTATATGGTTGAGAGGCATGGTCTATAGATAAGGTTGTGTGCAAGAGGGTGGATGTGTGTAAATTAGATGTTTGAGGACAATATGTGGTGTGAGGTGGTTTGATCGAGTAAGTAATGGTAGAATAAGAGAGATATGTGGTGATAAAAAGAGTGGAGTTGAGAGAGCAGAAGAGGGTGTATTGAAATGGTTTGGTCACATGGAGAGAATGAGTGAGGAAGTATTGACAAAGAGGATATATGTGTCAGAGGTGGAAGGAACGAGGAGAAGCGTGATGTCTTTACGGTTGTTTAATTTGTTTATGGATGGGGTTGTTAGGGAGGTGAATGCAAAAGTTTTGGAGAGAGGGACAAGTATGGAGTCTGTTGTGGATGAGAGGGCTTGGGAAGTGAGTCAGCTGTTGTTCGCTGATGATACAGCGCTGGTGGCTGATTCGGGTGAGAAACTGCAGAAGTTGGTGACTGTGTTTGGTAAAGAGTGTGAAATAAGAAAGCTGAGAGTAAATGTAAATAAGGGCAAGGTTATTAGCTTCAGTAGGGTTGAGGGACTAGTCAATTGGGAGGTAAGTTTGAATGGAGAAAAACTGGAGGAAGTGAAGTGTTTTACATATCTTGGAGTGGACTTTGCAGCGAATGGAACCATGGAAGCGGAAGTGAGTCACAGTCTGGGGGAGGGATAGCGTAAGTTCTGGGAGCGATGAAGAATGTGTGTAAGGAGAGAATATTATATTGGAGAGCAAAAATGGGTATGTTTGAAGGAATAGTAGTTCCAATGATAGTATATGGTTGAGAGGCATGGTCTATAGATAAGGTTGTGCGCAAGAGGGTGGATGTATTAGAAATTAGATGTTTGAGGACAGTATGTGGTGTGAGGTGGTTTGATCGAGTAAGCAATGAAAGGGTAAGAGAGATGTGTGGAAATAAAATGAATGTGGTTGAGAGAGCAGAAGAGGGTGTACTGAAATGGTTTGGTCACATGGAGAGAATGAGTGAGGATAGATTGACAAAGAGGATATATGTGTCAGAGGTGGAAGGAACGAGGAGAAGCGTGATGTTTTCACGGTTGTTAAATTTGTTTATGGATGGGGTTGTTAGGGAGTTGAATGCAAGAGTTTTGGAGAGAGGGGCACGGATGCAGTATGTTGTCGATGAGAGGGCTTGGGAAGTGAGTCAGTTGTTGTTCGCTGATGATACAGCGCTGGTAGCTGATTCGCGTGAGAAACTGCAGAAGTTGGTGACTGAGTTTGGTATAGTGTGTGAAAGAAGGAAGCTGAGAGTAAATGTGAATAAGAGCAAGGTTATTGGGTTCAGTAGGGTTGAGGGACAAGTCAATTGGGAGGTAAGTTTGAATGGAGAAAAACTGGAGGAAGTGAAGTGTTTTAGATATCCGGGAGTGAATTTAGCAGCGGATGAAACCATGGAAGAGAAAGTGAGTCACAGTGTGGGGGAAGGGGCGAAGGCACTTGGCGCGTTGAAGAATTTGTGGAAGATGAGAACGTTATCACGCAGAACAAAAATTGGCATGTTTGAAGGAATATTGGTTCCAACATTGTTATATGGTTGCGAGGGATGGGCTATAGATAGGGCTGTGCGCAAGAGAGTAGATGTGTTGGAAATGAGGTGTTTGAGGACAATATGTGGTGTGAGGTGGTTTGATCGAGTAAGTAATGGAAGAGTAAGAGAGATATGTGGTGATAAAAGGAGTGGGGTTGAGAGAGCAGAAGAGGGTGTATTGAAATAGTTTGGTCACATGGAGAGAATGAGTGAGGAAAGATTGACAAAGAGGATATATGTGTCAGAGGTGGAGGGAAGAAGTGGGAGACCAAATGGAGGTGGAAGGATGGAGTGAAAAAGGTTTTGAGCAATCGGGACCCGAACATACAGAAGGGTGAAAGGCGTGCAAGGAATAAAGTGAATTGGAACGATGTAGTATACCGGGATCGACGTGCTGGCAATGGATTGAACCAGGGCATGTGAAGTGTCTGGGGTAAACCATGGAAAGTTTTCTGGCACCTGTATGTGGAAAGGGAGCTGTGGTTTCGGTGCATTACACATGACAGCTAGAGACTGTGTGGACGAATGTGGCCTTTGTCGTTTTTTCCTGGTGCTGCATCGCGCGCAAGCGCGGGGGGAGGGGGGTGCCGTTACATGTGTGGCTCGGTGGCGACCGGAACGGATGGGGGCAGCAGTATGAGTATGTACATGTGTATATATGCATATGTCTGTGTTTGTATATGTATGCATACGTTTAAATGTATAAGTATGTATATGTGCGTATGTGGGCGTTTATGTATATACATGTGTATGTGGGTGGGTTGGACCATTCTTTCGTCTGTCTCCTTGCGCTACTTAGCAAATGCCGTAGACAGCGAATATGTATAACAATATATAAGAATAGAAATATATATATATATATATATATATATATATATATATAGAGAGAGAGAGAGAGAGAGAGAGAGAGAGAGAGAGAGAGAGAGAGAGAGAGAGAGAGAGAGAGAGAGAGAGAGAGAGAGAGAGAGAGAGAGAGAGAGAGAGAGAGAGAGAGAGAGGTAGTATCACAACCACTGCACAACAAGCCACATACATCGACTGTGGTCAGACTTGCCAGGTGTTGGTCAGGAAGCTGGACGACTGTCCTGGGTCACAGAGGCAACGCTCCCCATGTAACTCGTTCTACATACGTATGAAAAAGATACAAACTTGAGTACATCTAACCCCATGAGGCTACGACTCTCACCATCATTAACGAGCACTGGTGCATCATTTCCCCCACCTGGAGATGTTGCCTCACTCAATCTGGTTCCAACCTTGTCATGAAGTCTCACACGTATGATCACCCTGGCAAGTGTATCAGCACCGCGACTGTGGGTTAGGGAAGAGGAAGACGTATGGAATACATCCAAACTCTGAAATATTTTGGAGGGTTCAGGACTACCAGCTGCTGAAAGAACGAAGAGAATTATTAAAGAAAAGCTGGAACTTACATGTGACGGGGATTATGCATTTGGCTACGTCCAGCATTAGTTAGGGTCGGCTTTTTTACTAACCATAACGGAAGTTCTAGTCAGCTGGTGTGCTGATATTTACGTTTGGTCTCGTGTTCGCATCAAGAACCAGGCTTTTCGTAATGGCGCGCTTTGGAAAATTATGGTGGAGCTCCTGTTAGGGTGGAGCTTTATCTAATTGTAAAGTTTGTTTTTTCTCTTGTTTCTGTTTTCTCTTAGTGACGAAAAATATATAGATTTCCGAGACCTATTTCTGAGTCGGAAGGAGAGAACATGCAGGACACAAGCTGGCTCTAAGAAAAGGTTTTGGTTGTCTGATGAAGACGGTGTTACTCAGATAAACAGGACTTTGGATACTCACTCAGAACAAAGATTCAGCCTCGGAGACTTAGCACGGGATTATGAGTCATTTAGTTAATATGAGGCTTTCAACCCTCGGTTGGTGGAAGGCTGGAGTGAGTTATCAACAGTGTACGGCGAGCATTATAACAATATCATTACCCTGTCTTTGAGAGGAATTAATTCATTTTAATCAAATACACAATTATAATTATCATGAAGTGCAATTACAATTCTCATTTCGAATATGCTGTTTGGTAATTCACCATTATATGTACATTTAAGTTAATTACAATTAGGTGTCAAAGGGACGGAGACAATACAATTAACAGAATCACTGAGACCGATGCGAATTTAGCTTTAGATATTTGTTTCATAGCCGGTTATACCATCCCAATATTGAAGAGTAAATCATCATAGGTCTAGTTGGTACCATATTTCATTTTTTCCATGGATAGCCCCACACCTGAAGTGACACAAACTTTCATTTATCCATCATCTGTCATCCCTCTGTATACCCACAGTTCTATATATCTAATAAATGGATTACCATTACATAAGAAATGGTTAGTAGATTGCAGATGTAGTCTGAGTAAATTCTTAAACAAAATCCGAATGATTTCCTGTTTTCTTTATTAGATGGACATCTGTACAGTCACAGGTTTAACTGAACCGAGGATGGCAAGTGAAGTCATATCAACATATCCTAAGAATTAGACCAGCACAGTTCTACACATCATGCAATCAAACAACATTGTTATTTACCGTTGAACAAGAGCGATCTGTGCCTCCATAACGCCCCATCTCTGCTACAATACTCCTCCCAAATTCACTTTCTAATTATAAACTCTCTCCATTTTCTATCATTAACTTTCTCATTATGTATATCGTACTAACCTCCAACAGCCAGGGTCGAACTCGGGTCCCCTGCGTAGGAGGCGGGACCCAGGTTCGACCCTGGCTGCTGGAGGCTTGTATGTTAAACGGTAGTGTGCGTTCATATGCACTATTTACGTAAGATATATATATATATATATATATATATATATATATATATATATATATATATATATATATATATATATATATATATATATATATCACAATTGTATTCAGTGGAAATAGATACTTGTGTGCAGATGATGGGTCCAGTCAGGCGTAATCCAAGCGTCCATCGGGGGAAGCGTAATTCAGAGTCGACTGCGTATGATAAAGTTGATGAACATGCTTTGTGGAAGTGCTATGAATATATGATGAGGGAAGAAAGCTGCTCAGATCAGTGAGGACTTTTCACCAAGAGAATGAGGCGTGTTTGTGGGTAGGAAGGGAGGAAGGTGTGGTTCCATGTGGTGGTGGGTCTGCATCAAGGGTGGGTGATGTCAGCATGTTTAATTAACCTGTTAATGGATGGGCTGGTGAGGGATGTAAATGTGAAGGTTTTAGAGAGAAGGGCGACTCTGCGGTCAGTTGGGGGTATGGGGTCGGCCTGGGAGGTAAGTCAGAAACTGGGGTCTGAGTTTGGGAGAATGTGTGAAAAATGGAGCTGATATTTTATGTTAGGATAGATGGTTTTTCGGTCTTTACCTCGTCGAAACGGCTCTACTTGGCTAGTCCTGCTAGATTTCTTTATTACGATACACTTACTCAAATCTCGTATAAATTCATCACATAAGTATTCTTGTCTCCTCTTGCCTGAAGAAACATTTTTGCACGTATTCTTGGTAGAGTCCAACAAGCTCATGGCTCCTGATCCCTGGGTACATGCTGTGCTAAAAATCTCCTGGTTCCAGCCTGACTTCACTACCAATGATAGGGAGGGTTCAAAGGTGGTGTATGTACTATTTCCAACATCATCACACCTGTGGCACGCCTCGAGGACTTTGAGTCCTCAAACTTTAATATTAACTGGCTCAAGGTCTTTCTCCCAACTACCAATGTTTTCCTTTGTTTCGTCTACTACTATCCTGATTCTGCGAATATTATAACTTTCTTCAACCATCTAAACTCCTACTATAAGTCCGTGACATCCTGTCAACCACAAGCCGAGATCCTCTACCTAGGAAATTTCAACTTTCACCCTAGGGAAAGGTTGAATTTCTCCTATACGGATAATGGGGGAAAGAAGGAATGAAGCCTTTCATTTTCCATTCTCAGTTATCTAAAGGAAAGTATCACCCACCTTACCAACCTTACCAATATTCTTGACCGTAGGTTATACCAACACAATGGAAGAACCGTATGTTGGAATATTGCTTTAACACGTTAAGAAGTGAACGGAATAGTCTTCATTGGAAACTGAAAGGTGAGTTAGACCACCTGATTGAAAAGTGATTGGACCAAGAACACAAACCCCTCCTTTGTGGTGAGTTTTCCATTGAACAACTTGACAAGGATTCCTTGTGCACCCCAGGCTATGGCATAAGCTTTGTTTGCTCAAACAAAGAAGTTAGATGTGTTGATATTGCGAGATCATTTTGTAACTGGAAAAACACAGAAAATAATCTAACGATGAAGTAAACATTTGTAAAGTTCTAGTTTATGCCGGTTTGTGAAAACTAACTGCTCCAAAATGTCCAAAAAGATTCATTAGTGCTATTGACAATTTGAAGAAAGATGATGACATACATATAACTAAAGCAGATAAGGCTGAGTTGTGATTATGAACAAATTTAATTATTTGTCAAAAATGAATGATCTTTTATGTGATGATACAACATAATTTAAACTCAGTAGAAATCCCCTACAAGCAGTTGATTCTCACTTTAATAAAGAACTGAAGTTGTTGTTGAAAGGTAATGATTCTCTGATCAAAAGATTTTCATCATTGTCTTCTTCATTGACATATACGTATGGACTCATCAAAACACATAAGCTAAATTCTAATAACACTTATAGTGAGTTCAATGGGCTCAATCACATATGAATTATCAAAATGGTTTGTTTATCAAGCCCACTAGTTGGTAAGATATCAAATTCTAATATCATGAGCAATGAAGATTAAGTTAACAAACTTAGTGATATCCAAGTTGGTTTTGATTACAAGCTGATAAGTTTTGATGTTTCATCCTCGTTCACAAAATTTCCAGTTGATGATCTTTTAGAATTTTTAGTTGATGTCTTGGATGATCTCGATTTACCTGTTTCAAATTCTATGTTTATTGAATAGATAAGATTTTGTATAAAAAACTGTGTATTTCAATTGAAAGAAGTATATTATGCTCAAAGATTTGGTTTAGGTATATAGATGTTCTTTGTGTTTAGCCAACAGACAAGAATTTACAATTATTTTTCCCTTTACTTAACAATTTGGTACCTTCTATCAGATTTACTGTGGAGGTGAAAAATATTTGTGTGTTACCATTTTTTGGACTGAATAATCCACAGGGATAGAAACATGTTTTTGAGTTTAGAACATACAGAAAACCCACCAATGTTTGTTCTTATATCCATTATTACACAGCTTAACATAACAGAGTTAAACTATCATCATTCCAGTCTATGTTCCTTAAGTCCGGAATATATCAGTGATGACTTTGAGAAGATATATCTTATCAGACCCAAGCTAAATCATCCTAAATCTTTCATTGATAAATCTTTTAAGTTGGCATAGAAGTGAAGGTTCTGCATATATATATATATATATATATATATATATATATATATATATATATATATATATATATATATATATATATTTTGCTTTGTCGCTGTCTCCCGCGTTTGCGAGGTAGCGCAAGGAAACAGACGAAAGAAATGGCCCAATCCACCCCCATACACATGTATATACATACGTCCACACACGCAAATATACATACCTACACAGCTTTCCATGGTTTACCCCAGACGCTTCACATGCCCTGATTCAATCCACTGACAGCACGTCAACCCGGTATACCACATCGATCAAATTCACTCTATTCCTTGCCCTCCTTTCACCCTCCTGCATGTTCAGGCCCCGATCACACAAAATCTTTTTCACTCCATCTTTCCACCTCCAATTTGGTCTCCCTCTTCTCCTCGTTCCCTCCACCTCCGACACATATATCCTCTTGGTCAATATTTCCTCACTCATTTTCTCCATGTGCCCAAACCATTTCAAAACACCCTCTTCTGCTCTCTCAACCACGCTCTTTTTATTTCCACACATCTCTCTTACCCTTACGTTACTTACTCGATCAAACCACCTCACACCACACATTATCCTCAAACATCTCATTTCCAGCACATCCATCCTCCTGCGCACAACTCTATCCATAGCCCACGCCTCGCAACCATACAACATTGTTGGAACCACTATTCCTTCAAACATACCCATTTTTGATCTCCGAGATAATGTTCTCGACTTCCACACATTCTTCAAGGCTCCCAGGATTTTCGCCCCCTCCCCCACCCTATGATCCACTTTCGCTTCCATGGTTCCATCCGCTGCCAGATCCACTCCCAGATATCTAAAACACTTTACTTCCTCCAGTTTTTCTCCATTCAAACTTACCTCCCAATTGACTTGACCCTCAACCCTACTGTGCCTAATAACCTTGCTCTTATCCACATTTACTCTTAACTTTCTTCTTTCAGACACTTTACCAAACTCAGTCACCAGCTTCTGCAGTTTCTCACATGAATCAGCCACCATATATATATATATATATATATATATATATATATATATATATATATATATATATATATATATATATATATATATATATATATATATATATATATATATATATATATATATATATATATATATATATGTATGCTCTTTTAGAAATTTAGATACAAAAAGGGAGGGTTTCCAGTTCCCCGTTCCGCCCCCTTTAGTCGCCTTCTACGAAAAGCAGGGAATACGGGGGAAGTATTCTTTCTCCCCTATCCCAGGGGTGTATTGAGATGGTTTGAACATATGGAAAGAATGAGTGAGGAAAGGTTGACAAAGAGGATACATGTGTCAGAGGTGGATGGAACAAGACGTGGGAGACCAAATTGGAGATGGAAGGATGGAGTGAAAAAGATTTTGAGCGATCGAGGCCTGAACATACAGGAGGGTGAGAGGCGTGCAAGGAATAGATTGCATTGGAACAATGTGGTACACCGGGGTCGACGTGCTGTCAGTGGACTGAACCAGGGCATATGAAACGTCTGAGGTAAACCATGGAACGGTCTATTTGGCCTGGATATGGTTAGGGAGCTGTAGTTTCGGTGCATTACACATGAGAGCTAGAGTCTGAATGCGAAAAAAATGTGGCCTTTTTTGTGTGTTTTCCTGGTGCTACCTCGCTGAAGCAGGGGGTAGTGATGCTGTTTTCCTGTGGGACGGGGTAGCTCCAGAAATGGATGAAGGCAAGCAAGTATGAATATGTACATGTGTATATATGTAAATGTCTGTGTATGTGTATGTGTATATTTGTATATGTGTATACGTTGATATGTATATGTATGTGTATGTGCGTGTATGGGCGTTTACATACATATTGGAAAGGATCACACTTTTGCGTGATCAAGTGTATTTCTATGAATCCACGGGGAAAATAAAACACGATAAGTTCCCAAGTGCACTTTCGGGTAATAATCACATCATCAGGGGAGACATAAGAGAGAAATATAACAGTCAGTTGATATACAACGAAGAGACGTAGCTAGGACGCCATTTGGTAAACAAGTGATTGTCTTGGACCCTGATGCAATTTAAGCTCTTATAGATATCCTCAACTGCTACTGGCTACTCATGAGAATCAGAAACGTATGGAAGTTGGCAACGTAGTATCCAATCTGAAACCCTACAAAGTACCCAACTCCCCCTTCTCATACCGGCCTGCATCACTGTTGTCTTTAACATCCCAACACCTTGAAGAAACTGACCCACAAGAGAATCAACTCTCACCTACACGGAACGTCTTAGACCCGATCACACCGTCACCACACCTCACACAAATCTCACACAACACATCCTAGATGACTCGCCACAGCTCTCAATCCATGCTCAATCACTGGCAATAGATATCGACAAAGCATTCGAAAAGCAGCCAGAAGTCTGGCGCATCTAAAACAGGATGTCTGCATCATCACAGAAGTCCACTGTCATTGACAAGAATTCAAACCCTTCCCTTTTGTTGCTCTAAATGGCCAACTATGTCCACTGAAGAAATCCTCACTAATACTAGGGGTCACTTATGGCTCATTTTCGACATTCACTCCTCTCACCTCAAGCCCTAATACAAAGGTCATAAACAAGCTAAACTTATTCTGAATGTTTAGTGTATGAGATCTGGACGGGGAGAAGAATTCCTTGGTATCCGCTACAAACAATTCATCGACTCATTCCTAAACTACGCTTCTTCTTCCTGGTCGTCCACCATGTCAAAAGGAGATAGAACAGTGCTGCAACCGACACAAAACAAAGCGTTTAAAACTCCCACTGACTACCACCATGCAACAATAAACATACAACATTTGAGAAACGAATGAAAATACTTCCATCACAGTTTCACCTCAGAAGGATCGGTATTCACCTTTATTGTTTTGTTTTGGCAAAGACATGAGCTCCCTCTCATCCAGACCCTTCATCTACTAACCACCAACATCAAAGCCTACATAAAAAACTGATCCCTGCCTCACACTTCGGAAACCAATATTAAGAGATCCAACTTCCTCCAAATATTACAGTGACAAAACACAAACACACCGAAAAGATCCGAAAAGCGTCAAATAACCGCCCTCTCAAATCACTCTTAAAACAAAACCCCAACAGACATTTACTCGTCAGAAACTACACTCCTTAGATATGTACGAGTTACTCATTTCCGTCTGTACTCTAGACACCACCCATCACGCTAACACCGTCTCAACATACCACAAGACCCCTCATATGAGCCCAGGATCAAACTACCACAGTAGGCACTGAACTCTTCAATTACCCCGCGCTCTCCCAGCGTAGGCACACACATCATCACACTTTATGACCTATGGACCCACCTAAGTTTGGCCGAGGCACCAAAGAGGGACACTCTTTGGATGGGGGAAGGTATGATGGCATTTCTGCAATCACGTGTCAAGGTACATTATCGAGGTCTTTTAAACTATTCGCCATTTCCCGCGTTAGCGAGGTAGCGTTAAGAACAGAGGACTGGGCCTTTCTTGGAATATCCCCACCTGGCCCCCTCTGTTCCTTCTTTTGGAAAAAAAAAAAAAACGAGAGGGGAGGATTTCCAGCCCCCCGCTCCCTCCCCTTTTAGTCGCCTTCTACGACACGCAGGGAATACGTGGGAAGTATTCTTATTCCCCTATCCCCAGGGATAATATATATTTATATATATATATATATATATATATATATATATATATATATATATATATATATATATATATATATATATATATATATATATATATATATATATATATATATATATATATATATATATATATATATATATGCGTGTGTGTGTGTAAGAATTTCTGCCCAAACGAGAAAATCTATAGAACATATAACCTCTCATATATGAATGTTTCTTACGATAAGAATATCGGATAAGAGAAGTTTAACAGGCGTTAGAGCGGTAACAATTTAACACAATTTCCTCGAAATAACTAACAGCGAGAAATTCAACACACTCTCCTCCAAAAATGATACACCAGCTATCGTCAGATTTACCGACTGAAAGAGATAAGATAAAGAGATCGTCAACCTAACCTACAGTACGAGACTTTATGTTATTGAATGACAGCGTAGTAGCACGACACTCGATCCTGTGTCCACAGTTTCCAGTAGACAGCAGCAGCAAATGGTACTCTGATGACTGATCCACGGTGACCCCTCCACTCCACCCCACCCCCAATCCTTCCTCATATGATTATCTTAAATCAAGTACTATACCACCCAGAACTTCTTCAGTAAACACAGGAATTTTATCAGTATACCTAAACCTTCTTCAGTAAGTGTTGGAAAGAAATAAAAGCAGCAAGAGACCACAGAGTCCCTCCAAGGTTGTCCTTGACGGTGGGAGATGTCAGAGACAATGATGTTAGTGCGGCAGGTGCAGCAAACCAAACAGACGGCTGAAAGGGTAGTACCTGTAAAACTTACATGTACGTAGCTACGGAGACCCAAATTATGTCATTCGTGCGCCTGAAGTTCATTACTTGTCAAGTCTAAGTATAGATGTATCGGTGGTGTTATTCTCCACAGTTGTAAGTGGTATATTTCTTCGTATTATACAAATCCTGTAAAAGATGGAATGCTTTTCTCACACGGTGTAAAATCTATCGAGGCCTTAAATAAACTGAATTGCTTGTACTTTATCTTATGTAAGCTAAACAAGCATCATTTACACAGTTATTAAAGGAGCTGCTTCTCATTCCGGGAAACATCTGGGCACGCCTGTGTTCTATTCTGCATATGTCTTGTATCTTCGAGTACATCGACCAAAACTGAAATTGTGACCTTCTCTCCTGTGTGATTCACTTCTGGTCATCCTCCCTCAGGGGTTTTGTAGTAGCATTTGTCATATCCTTCGACATTTCTAAAGCATTTAGCAAGCTGTAGCATAAGTCTTTGCTTCCTAAACTTCTTTCCTTTGTTTCTGCCTCCTCTCTATGCTCCTTAACGAATATCTTCATAACTGGTCGTTTCATTGCAGTAGATGTTGGTGAAGCGACATCCCACTTTCACTGTATGAGCAGCAGTGTTCTTCAGGGTTCTTTTCTATCACCTAATCTTTTCCTTCTCTCCATGAATCATCTTTCTTCACTTTTTGACCCACTTTACTGTCGTGTTAATGATTCTACTTTACAACTTCATCACATTTATCGTCCCCTCCTTTCTCTAAAATTCGTTCTTTTTACTTACTGAATATATTTCCTTCCTCAATTCGGACCTGTGTAACGAAGTGAAATGGAGAAGCAATAATCCGGTCAAAATTGACGGCGTTACTACTCAGCTTCGTCCTATATCTCTTTCTGAGAATCTCTTGTTTCCATCTGTTCAGCTTCAAAACACCACAATTTACTCCTGGAAAAACGCAGATGTGTTGGGCATAACCAAATCCTCTGCTCTACCCTAACACCTCCACATAATCAACACCACAGAGTCTGCTTCTCCAAAGCTGAGGATGTTGTATGGATGCTATTATCATTTTCCTTGTGAGCAGCTATGTGAAATCTAGTGAGGCTTTAGTCTCCCTGATATAGAGTGTTGTTCACATGTTTAGGGTGGTACTTCCTTCACTCCTTTATAAATTTAGAGTGGAATCAAAAGCCATCAGTCTCATTATTTCTCCTGGCATCAAGTCTCTTCTTTGAAGCGTGAAGTTATCTCTCTCTCTCTCTCTCTCTCTCTCTCTCTCTCTCTCTCTCTCTCTCTCTCTCTCTCTCTCTCTCTCTCTCTCTCTCTCTCTCTCTCTCTCTCTCTCTCTCTCTCTCTCTCTTCCTTCTTCAGGTATCGTTTTGTTCACTGTTCTTGTGAGTTTTCCAGATGCGTATATCCATGCCGCCAAGACTTTAGACACAATGCTGCTTGTGGCTGCTTCTTCCCTCAGTTTCTTTGTAGAGACAGACCACTCGAGGACTGACCGTTACCATATCTCTTTCCGTCCTCAAACACCTAAGTTGTGGAATTCACTTACTCCGTTAGTGTCTCCTTCTTCTTATTGACTTTCAGCCTTTGCACATCAGGTCTACAAACTACCTGCGGAAGGGGTCGGGCCTACTTCACCCCGAGCTGCGTTTTTAAGCAAAAGGCAGGAGAAGACTCACACAAGAGCCTACTAAAACCTGCCGTACCTGGATCATTCCAATGTGGGTTATCATTTGCAAACAGATCGAGCCTAATGCAATGGTGGTGTTGCCACAAGCTAACAAACTTAACTCTTTCCTGCAAACAGAGGTTGATACATCACATATTAACACAACGCCTTACTGACGAATGAGCTCCTGTTGCCGATCCTAAGAAGTACAGTCCTGAACTCAAATGTTTATTTTGCTCTTGATTCGACGAAAACAAGGCAGTAGCAATGGAAATAGTGATGCTGTCTGCAGTATCACAGACCTCCCACACCACATCAGCTATGTGCTTCCATAGAGCAATAATGTTTACAGCGGGAAAGGTTCCTGATGTAGAATTCCTCCAATTAGCTTTGATGATGATTCAGTTATCAACCAGCCTGACCTTATGTTCCTTGTCCTCTACATCATCCAGAACCTTAAATTATTGTTCAGTTATTCAGTTATCAGCCTGACCTCATGTCCCTTGTCCACTACATCATCCAGAACCTTAGATTATTGTTCAATCGTGAATGACAACAAAGTCATACGCGTGAGAGGATATGCAACTGTCTACGTAAGTTCAAAAGATTTTTCTCCCTGAGTGGAAGAAGGAGGACTAGTCTAGGATGCCACAACACCTTAAGCGCTTCACCCTGACGTCGGCTGCTCTCACCCTGACCCACCTGGCATGCAGCAGGTTTAGATAACTTCTTGAACAATGTTTACTGTGTGGGATTAAGCATCATTCTTACCGAACGAAAGGAGCACTCAGTCTCTCCTCCTGGATCGGGGCACTCAGTCTCTCCTACAGGATCGGGGCACTCAGTCTCTCCTCCTGGATCGGGGCACTCAGTCTCTCCTCCAGGATCGGGGAACTCAGTCTCTCCTCCAGGATCGGGGCACTCAGTCTCTCCTACAGGATCGGGGAACTCAGTCTCTCCTACAGGATCGGGGCACTCAGTCTCTCCTACAGGATCGGGGCACTCTGTCTCTTTTCCAGGATCGGGTCACCAAGTCTCTCCTCCAGGATCGGGGCACTCAGTCTCTCCTCCAGGGTCGGGGCACTCAGTCTCTCCTACAGGATCCGTCTATTCTGGCTCAACCTGCGAACTAGGGACCTCGTCAGGCTACTAAAGACCTGAGTCGATTGATGAATATGGGGTGCTTTAGTTCCCTCAAATGCCAGGGTCACTAGGGCCGTCAACGTCAAGTTAGATCCGTCAAAATCAAAGTTTTCAACACCTTCTCCAGGTGTTAAGGATGATTTCAAAGCCACATTCACTCTCACTGTGTATGTGGGCCCTGGAAGACAAGGGAGATAGACTTCCTGGTAACACACAGAGCGCTGCTGATCTTCCGGTATGCTGAAAAAAAACGTAAGAAATTCGTAATCTTCTAACATGACACTTCGTCCATGGTCAGCCCCTGCATAAGGGAATAAATAACCTTAATTTCTGATATATAGATATTGTTACAGGTTCCACTAGTGTGGATTCTAAAAATGTAAGGATATAATGTATTGCTCCCTGAGAGAGAGAGAGAGAGAGAGAGAGAGAGAGAGAGAGAGAGAGAGAGAGAGAGAGAGAGAGAGAGAGAGAGAGAGAGAGAGAGAGAGAGATGCAAAATCATTTATAGCAAGTAATAAGTAACGCCTGGCTCCCTCTCCCCTGCACCACCATTACCCATTCCTCTACAAGTATGTAAAACAAAAACTAATAAAGAATTAGAGCATCAATGAAAACATTTTGATGCGTTTGGAATGAGCTGACGGTCGTCATTATGACTGGAACAGCACCACACGATCACACTCACACTGGACAAACGACTATAAGCCAATCGATGTGTCTGCGTCACGATGTACCTGAATCTTGAATTAAGAACAAATCATTCTGTTTATGTTAGCCGAGACGGCACGGGCAGCTGAGGCACTAATCAAGGCCATCCCGTTAATGCATATATATATATATATATATATATATATATATATATATATATATATATATATATATATATATATATATATATATATATATATATATATATATATATATATGTATATATATATATGTTGTTCGCTGATGATACAGCGCTGGTGGCTGATTCATGTGAGAAACTGCAGAAGCTGGTGACTGAGTTTGGTAAAGTGTGTGGAAGAAGAAAGTTAAGAGTAAATGTGAATAAGAGCAAGGTTATTAGGTACAGTAGGGTTGAGGGTCAAGTCAATTGGGAGGTGAGTTTGAATGGAGAAAAACTGGAGGAAGTGAAGTGTTTTAGATATCTGGGAGTGGATCTGGCAGCGGATGGAACCATGGAAGCGGAAGTGGATCATAGGGTGGGGGAGGGGGCGAAAATTCTGGGGGCCGTGAAGAATGTGTGGAAGTCGAGAACATTATCTCGGAAAGCAAAAATGGGTATGTTTGAAGGAATAGTGGTTCCAACAATGTTGTATGGTTGCGAGGCGTGGGCTATGGATAGAGTTGTGCGCAGGAGGATGGATGTGCTGGAAATGAGATGTTTGAGGACAATGTGTGGTGTGAGGTGGTTTGATCGAGTGAGTAACGTAAGGGTAAGAGAGATGTGTGGAAATAAAAAGAGCGTGGTTGAGAGAGCAGAAGAGGGTGTTTTGAAGTGGTTTGGGCACATGGAGAGAATGAGTGAGGAAAGATTGACCAAGAGGATATATGTGTCGGAGGTGGAGGGAGCAAGGAGAAGAGGGAGACCAAATTGGAGGTGGAAAGATGGAGTGAAAAATATTTTGTGTGATCGGGGCCTGAACATGCAGGAGGGTGAAAGGAGGGCAAGGAATAGAGTGAATTGGAGCGATGTGGTATACCGGGGTTGACGTGCTGTCAGTGGATTGAATCAAGGCATGTGAAGCGTCTGGGGTAAACCATGGAAAGCTGTGTAGGTATGTATATTTGCGTGTGTGGACGTATGTATATACATGTGTATGGGGGTGGGTTGGGCCATTTCTTTCGTCTGTTTCCTTGCGCTACCTCGCAAACGCGGGAGACAGCGACAAAGTATAAAAAAGAAAAAAAAAAAAAAAAAAAATATATATATATATATATATATATATATATATATATATATATATATATATATATATATATATATATATATATATATATATATATATATATATATATATATATATATTTCACCTTATCATTACTTACTCGATCAAACCAATTCACACTACATATTGTCCTCAAACATCTCATTTCCAACACATCCACCCTCCTGCGCACAACTCTATCTATAGCCAACGCCTCACAACAGTATAACATTGTTGGAACCACTATTCCCTCAAACATACCCATTTTTGCTTTCCAAGATAATGTTCTCGACTTCCACACATTTTTCAACGCTCCCAGAACTTTCGCCCTCTCCCCCACCCTGTTACTCACTTCCGCTTCCATGGCTCCATCCGCTGCCAAATCCGCTCCCAGATATCTAGAACACTTCACTTCCTCCAATTTTTCTCCATTCAAACTTACCTCCCAATTGGCATGTCCCTCAACCCTACTGTACGTAATAACCTTGTTCTTATTCACATTTACTCTCAGCTTTCTTCTTTCACACACTTTACCAAACTCAGGTCACCAGCTTCTGCAGTTTCTCACCCGAATCAGCCACCAGCGTTATATCATCAGCGAACGACAACTGACTCACTTCCCAAGCCCTCTCATCCACAACAGACTGCATACTTGCCCCTCTCTCCAGAACTCTTGCATTAACCTCTCTAACAACCCCATCCATAAACAAATTAACAACCATGGAGACATCACGCACCCCTGCCGCAAACCGACATTCACTGAGATCCAATCACTTTCCTCTCTTCCCACTCGTACACATGCCTAGCATCATCGATAAAAACTTTTCACTACTTCCAGCAACTTGCCTCCCACACCATATATTCTTAATACCTCTCACAGAGCATCTCTATCAACTCTATCATATGCCTTCTCCAGATTCATTAATGCTACACACAAATCCATTTGTTTACCTAAGTATTTCTCACATGCATTCTTCAAAGCATTCTTCATTCTTCGAACACTTGATTCGCACATCCTCTACCACTTCTGAAACCACACTGCTCCTCCCCAATCTGATGTTCTGTACATGCCTTCACCCTCTCAATCAGTACCCTCCCATATAATTTCCCAGGAAGACTCAAAAAACTTATACCTCTGTAATTTGAACACTCACCTTTATCCCCTTTGCCTTTGTGCAATGACACTATGCATGCATTCCGCTAATCCTCAGGCACTTCACCATGAGCCATACATACATTAAATATCCTTAACAACCAGTCAACAACACCCTCACCCCCTTTTTTAATAAATTCCACTGCAATACCATCCAAACCCGCCGCCTTGCCGGGTTTCATCTTTCGCAAAACTTTCACTACCTCTTCTCTGTTTACCAAATCATTCTCCCTAACCTTCTCAGTTCACACACCACCTCTACCAAAACGCCCTATATCTGCCAGTCTTATCATCTAACACGTTCAACAAACCTTCAAAATACTCACTCCATCTCCTTCTCACTTCGCCACTACTTGTTATTACCTCCCCATCAACCCTCTTCACCGATCTTCCCATTTGATCTCTTGTCTTACGCACTTTATTTACCTCCCTCCAAAGGAAGTCTTTTTATTCTCCCTAAAATTTAATGATACTCTCTCACCCCAACTCTTATTTGCCCTCTTTTTCACCTCTTGTACCTTTCTCTTGACCTCCTGCCTCTTTCTTTTATACATCTCCCAGTCATTTGCAATATATATATATATATATATATATATATATATATATATATATATATATATATATATATATATATATATATATATATATATATATATATATATGTATATATAAATATATATATATATATATATATATATATATATATATATATATATATATATATATATATATATATATTCTCAAGAGTCCACGGGGAAAATGAAACACGATAAGTTCCCAAGTGCACTTTCGTGTAATAATCACATCATCAGGGGAGACACAAGAGAAAAATATAACAGTCACTTGATATAGAACGAAGAGTCTTAGCTAAGACGCCATTTGGTGAACATGAGATTGTCCAAGACAGACAACGAGCGTATCATACACTTATTATTTTACAAATTCTATCAACAATAAAGTTATTCAATTTGTATAAACCATCACTACTATCACCATTATAATTCTTTGTGTATTCAATGATAGAAGATTCAATACAGCACATTCATACGGCTCTTTCCTTCAGAACGTAGAAAGATCTGTAGTGGTGACCTTGTGGTATATTTGTCTCATGTTGCCGGTGATGGTGGGTGGATCTTACGGTATTTGTGATCGGCTGACCAAATACATTAAGATGACTGGTCATTTACTAACTCATTACTCTGTTTGATGATTATAATGCGATGTTTTCAGTGTCCCTCACTCAGTCACCTCATCTCACCCATCTACCTCACCACGACATCCTCCTTAGCCACGTGAGAGTTGTCATTGACGATATAAAGACAACAGTAACAGTCATGCACTGGCTTTTTTAGATAATGAAAAAAAAATATTTCACTTCCGTTATGAATAACAAATCAACCTCGACGCTCACTCGATACAGCTGTGATTTATTGAAAAGTTTTCGTTCCTGCAATGTAGGCAGGGTGAGAGGTAATTTATATAATGCAGTGAATTAATTAGATGTAATTTACATGACACATTGATTAATTAGGTTTTGTAATTTATATCATATAACGTTTAACTGGGTCCGGTAATCCGGATGATATGGCAATTAGTTAAATGTTATTACTTATGTGATACGGAGATTAACTGAAATTTGTAAAGAACGAAAGGTAATTAACTGGTGTAATTATATTATACAATGATTAACAGATATATATATTATATATTTCACACCTGTCATCAAAACATTAGTTATTGGATAAGATCATTTCTGTGAAGAATTTTTATGATAAAGTGAGGAACAAAACGAACATACAGTAAGAACAAGATGTGAACGCATGAAGAGCAAGACATACGCCCAATAAGAACAAGACATGAACTTATGAAGAACTGGACGTGAAATCATGAAGAACTGGACATGATCTATGAAGAACATATACACACATGAATAACAAGACCTACACCCATGCAGAGCAAGACTTAAATTATGAAAAACAAGACGAAAACGAATGAAGAATAAAGACATATGATTATGAAGAACAAGACGCGCACCTCATGAAGAACAAGACGCGCACCCCATGAAGAACAAGAGATCACCACCGGATACGTCTATATAACACAAGGAATGGTTCCGCTGTCGCCCTAATCTGTCATCAGCTCCCTTAATACATCACACGCAAGTCGGTACTTTAGTCAAATGACGGTAAGAACTAATACCAGTGAACGAATCAAACTGGGAATGAAGCAAACGAATGTATATAAAAAAAAAAAAACACACACCAAAATTCATACTTTCCCCGGCACATAAAAAAAGAAAAAAAAAAGTCTTTATGAAATCGTCGGGGAAGTTCGTCTGGGAAACTTGTGCGCATTTATAATATTTCCACGATAATTATAACTTGTCAGGAGACATTTCAACTCGTTTTTCTCAATTAACGCTCCACTTAACTCGGCTCAAGTTTTAAACAAGTCGAATCTTACTCGTATTTAATGCATCTTCGGGAATCTACTGATTGGACAGACGTCACTCAAACGTCGCGCTTGAAGTAAACTCACGAAGAACTGAGGAATATTTCAGGGCGCGGGGAGCCGGGCTCGGCCACCGCCACACCGGATGGATGGAGGCGCCTGCAGGAGAAGGGAACACTGCTCCGCCTGTACACAACGCCCTCGACTAAAGGGATAATGGCTGGCTACTTTGACACAGGACATGACACCGTAACAATCAAGAGAAAGAGTAACTGATGCCTATTTCGATGAAATGATTGCTAGTTGCTTTGACACAAGACGTTGAAAACACAATCATTACGATAACGTTGATTACTGGTTATTTGGTTATTGATCCTCCTGTGCAGTGTTGACACAGAACATAACAATATAGCGATCACCAAACGGGTAATCTTTGACTATTTTGATTTAGATCTTCTCGTGTTATATTGACACAGGACATCGGTAAATTAATCACGCCAGTGATCATTTTTGGCTATTTCAATCTAGCACAGAAGATGATTGTTTGGTAGTTTGACATAGGACTTGACAGTATAACATTCAAGCGATAACTGGTCGTTAATCTAATCCCTTCAGCACAATGTACGACACTTGAGCACGACAATACGATCCTGAAGTATTGATCACCTGGTCTTTGACCCGTGCTATTGACTGGCGTGACGTAGGCAAAAAGATGCCCCAATTATAGTTCTGTCGGAGGCTTCTCCAGTGTTGGCTGACCTGATTCATAAATGTGGGAAGGTTATAGGAAGGAGGAAAGACGAAAGATGGAAGAAGGAAGAGAGTCTCACACCTTAGCTGCAAGGAAGAGAAACAGAGGTATCATAACGGTCAATCCTCTAGCGGCTGACCTCCACATAGAAACTATGGGAAACATGAGCTAGACTGCTGACTTCATTTCAGACTTTAGTGGCTGGGATACACACACAAAGCTAATGATAACCTACGGAATGAAGGAGGGCAGAAACATCATGCTGGACGGAAAGGGGTTGTTAAAGAGAGGTGACAACAGGAGTGGTAATAAGGTAGAAGGATTTGGATTCCACTCTGACTAAGAGAAAGGTGGAGGAAGAACCACACCAGATATGCCAGCAGTCATAATGACGAGGATGAGACCTTTTTGTCGATACAGAATAGCTGATAACAAGGACAATGACTTCGTTACCTGTGCCTGTATAAGAATATCTGCTTTTCCTAAATGCATTTTGGACAGAAGAGTAATCTAGCTTGATTATATCTGGGTGAATATTTACTAGAGAAAACATTTTTTTTTTCACCAAGTTATAGCCATGTACAAATGATAAGGGAGAGGTTATACTACCCACGTACTTCCTGCTTCTTGTCAAAGATGAGTAAGAGGGTTGGGTGCTAGAGGGGCTGCAGATCCTTCCCTCCTAAGTTAACTTTTTTTTTAACAACAGAAACAGAAGAACCAAGCGAGAATTTCTTCCTAAAGGTTTAGTCATCTGTACCTAACGCTACCTCTCTAACTCGGGATAAACCAACAGGTATAAATAAAGATAAGAATATGAAAAGCGACAACGGTTAAAAAGAAATAATCCACCTGATTTCGTGTGGAAGTTTGAGAGACAGTGAATGTAATTATCGCCTCCCAACAGTTGGGTCACCTGGACATCATAAACAGTACCCATGAAAAATAAATCTGCCGCTTGTCAATCACTGCAAATATAAATCAATCGTATTGCTATATATAATTGACACAGTCAGCCAATCACATTAAAAGTCAAATATATAACTAAATGTCACTGGGGGAGAGCAGCCAATCAAATTACCTTGCAACTACTCGTCAAGCCAATAGAAAACGCCGAGAAAAAATCGTAAAAGAATTGATTATCACTGATAGGTCCATATTGAGAGATAGTATCATATCTTTCGGGCTTTTCCGAGATCACTGATGCAGGTCTAACTCAGCCATAACCTATGGGCATGTAAGTTAACCTTCCTCATATTTCAGTAACTTCTCCTAGCCAGTATGTGGTGACGTGCTACATATGAGGTGACTCACATGACGATGAAAACATCCTTGAGTGTTATATCCGGCAACCACCACCAGCAAGGAGGCACACACACACACACACACACACACACACACCCAAAACTGTGGCTTTGTTACAAAGTAAACAGAACCAGATCTGTGGCTGTGTTTGCCAGCCACCGTCACCAAGAGTCTCGATACATTTTAAGTAGTAATGCTACAGGAGCACCTGGTTAATAGTTAGGGATTTCCTTAGGCCTAAGACCCACACAGAGTTAAAGGAGAAATATGTATCAATGGACGGATATGTGTGAGTTAGTACGTGTGTAGCACTAATGTAGGCCTACTGAGTTATGTGTGTATAGTATATGAACGCAAGGACATTGTTATGTGTCTTTGTATGAATGTATGAGATATTTGAACGTCTGATTGTCTAATTGTATGTTGATGGGGCGGGGTAATGTGCCCTTTTATACGAGACTGTGTATACTGGTGTGTGTATTGGTCTACATCTTTCGAGTTCATTGTGTACAGTGACATGTAAGTCAATGAATACATCTATATTCCTCTCTGTACATACCGTTGTGTGTGTTGGTGTGACACTTCCTGACCCTCTCCGTGTACGTTGGTGTATATGTTGATGTTAGTACCAAGATGTTGACCTGTTCCTAGACACCACCATCACCAGCACTACCATCAGCAGCAGCATCACCATCACCATCATCATCATCATCACCTTCACTTCAACACCGTCACCACAACAGCACACTACACTTCACCACATTTCATCACATTGACAATACCGCCACCCCAACATCCTCACCACCACACCATCACCATCTCCACATCTTCACCACTACACCAACACCATCTCCACACCCTCACCAGCACACTGCACCACACCACACTACACCTCACCACACCATCGCCAACCTACACCCCCATCGCTGCACTACCACAACCACCACCAATACACCACCAACATACCACACCACATCTCACCACACCATAACCAACACCACACGACACCTTTACAACTGAATACAACTAAATTCAAACAACAATAGACAGCTGGATCCTAACGAGGATGTTTGCGATAGTGAAAGAGAACAAAAAGTCATTAACTAGTACGGTAGGAAGACCAGTAACCTTATCGTATAGCCACGAAAGTGCAAATAATGTTAGTCGTGGAATTGAAGCAAAAGATCCTCGTATGCTTGAACGTATTTATGGTGCTGCTTTGAACTACCCTGATTGGTGTATCGTTCCACATGTTAACAAATCAGTTAGAGAAAAAGTACCTCACCTCATTTGAGGAAGAAAGTTTGCCCACGAGTTTATATCCATTACTGCGAAGGATATCAGATCAATGTACCCTTAGGTAGCTTGTGAGATCGAGATTATCGAAATCTATTATGATTTTGAACACTTGTAATAGATCACGCCTTAACCTTCTCTTTAATAAGCAATATATTTAGATTTTTTATACGGTTCTCACAGGAATTGCTTTTTTAGGCCGGGAATCATCTTGGCAGTTCACCTCTGTACCTTCTCCATTCTGTCTCTGTATTTCCTGAAGTAGGGCGACCTAAATTGGACACAGTGTGCCAGATGGGAACGCACCATTGAACTGTAAAGAGTGATAGTAATTTCCTTACACTTGAATTCGAGAGCCCTTCCTATGAATCCAAGAATTTTCTTCGTATATTTTACTGTTTCTATGCACTGTCTACTTGGCTTTAGGTCACCAGAGATTTTCACACCCAAGTCCTTTTCCTCATTCATCATTTGTAGCTCAACAGAATTCATATCATAGCTTGCCTTTTCATTTTCCCGACCGATATGTATAACTCTGCAAGTATTAATATTATAATTCAGTTGCCACCTATTAGCCCCGTCCATTAGTTTGTCTGTGTCAGATGTTCAGTGTCTGGCGTAGAGTCATTCCCCAACTCAATATCGTTCGCGAATTTAGATACCTTATAGTGCAGCCCATTATCAATATCATTAAGATATATATATATATATATATATATATATATATATATATATATATATATATATATATATATATATATATATATATATATTTTTTTTTTTGCTTTGTCGCTGTCTCCCGCGTTTGCGAGGTAGCGCAAGGAAACAGACGAAAGAAATGGCCTAACCCACCCCCATACACATGTATATACATACACGTCCACACGCGCAAATATACATACCTATACATCTCAGTGTACACATATACATACACACACAGACATATACATATATACAGATGTACATAATTCATACTGTCTGCCTTTATTTATTCCCATCGCCACCTCGCCACACATGGAATAACATCCCCCTCCCCCCTCATATGTGCAAGATAGCGCTAGGAAAAGACAACAAAGGCCCCATTCGTTCACACTCAGTCTCTAGCTGTAATGTAATAATGCCCGAAACCACAGCTCACTTTCCACATCCAGGCCATACAGAACTTTCCATGGTTTACCCCAGACGCTTCACATGCCCTGATTCAATCCATTGACAGCACGTCGACCCCGGTATACCGCATCGATCCAAGTCACTCTATCCCTTGCCCGCCTTTCATCCTCCTGCATGTTCAGGCCCCGATCACTCAAAATCTCTTTCACTCCAGCTTTCCACCTCCAATTTGGTCTCCCACTTCTCCTCGTTCCCTCCACCTCCGACACATATATCCTCATGGTCAATCTTTCCTCACTCATTCTCTCCATGTGCCCAAAGCATTTCAAAACACCCTCTTCTGCTCTCTCAACCACGCTCTTCTTATTTCCACACATCTCTCTTACCCTTACATATATACATATATATACATGTATATGTATATACCTAAATCAAATTGCATTAGAAGGTAAGATATCCTTTAGTAATTTTGTTTCAAAAAATTCCATATAGAGATTACTTAGTACAGGTGAAAGAGGGTTACCCATTGCCATACCAAATTTTTGAGCATAATAATCTCCATTGAATTGAAATACAGTCTTTTATACACAATTTTATCAGTTCAATGAAAACAGACTTTGAAACAGGTAAATGAATATTATCCAAGACATCAAACAAATATTCTAAAAGGTCATCAACCGGAACTTTTGTGAAAGGTGAGGAAACATCAAAGTATGTAGATGATGTCCTTTGTGTTTGGACAACAAATGAAAATTTACAAATATTTCTCTCCTTGCTTAACAATTTAGTACCTTCCATCAAATTTACTGAAGTTAGCAAAGAAATTGCTTTATAGAGTTGAGCCCAAACATCCCATTGACACCAAGAGTCTTTTAGTTCTTCCTTTTTTAATAATTCTACTTTACTTCACATGATGCTTAAATCCTTTAATGCAAATGTTGCCTCCAGCAACAATAATACTATAAAGAATATCTTAATCAGGAATTCACCAGAAAATTCTCCAGGATGCATCTATAAAGTGCCATGTAGAAATTGGGATAAATATAGTATAAGAACGGGACGAGAATCAAATGCCTTGTTTAATCACGTTAAAAAGTTTGATCATTGTATTGACTGGATTAATGGCATCTCATTTATTAACTCTAACTCTGTTACCACGAGAAATATCATTGAATCTTCTGTTATTAGATACGCAAAGAATTATAATCTTAATGATAGTGATGGTATATATATTTTAGATAACTTTATTGTTGATAAAATTTGTAAAATGATAAGTTTATGAACGGTCGTTGTCTGTCTTGGACAATCGCATGTTTACCAAATGGCGTCCTAGCTTCGTTTCTTCGATGTATATCAACTGACTGTTATATTTCTCACTTGTGTCTCCCTTGATGATGTGATTATTACACGAAAGTGCACTTGGGAACTTATCGTGTTTCATTTTCCCCGTGGACTCATAGGAATATCTTAATCATGCACAAAATGGCCCAGCCCACCCATATACACATGTATATACATAAACGCCCACACCTACATATATACATACCTATACATTTCAATATATATATATATATATATATATATATATATATATATATATATATATATATATATATATATATATATATATATATTTATATATATATATATATATATATATATATATATATATATATATATATATATACACGCACGTACATATTCATACTTACTGCCTTCATTCATTCTCGTCGCCACCCCGCCACACATGAAATTAGGAAAAGACAATATGGGCCACATTCGTTCACACTCAGTCTCTATCTGTTCTGTGTAATGCACCGAAACCACAACTCCCTTTCCACATCCAGACCCCATAAAACTTTCTATGGTTTACCCCAGACGCTTCACATGCCCTGGTTCAATCCAATGACAGCACGTCAACCTCGGTATACCGCATCGTTCCAATTCACTCTATTCCTTGGACGTCTTTCACCCTCCTGCATGTTCAGGCCTCAATCACTCAAAATCTTTTTCACTCCATCCTTCCACCTCCAATTTGGACTCACACTTCTCCTCGCTCCCTCCACCTCTGACACATATGTCCTCTTGGTCAATCTTTCCTCACTCATTCTGATTTCTTTACCACATTATTTGTTGCGTCTAACCATTCAAAGGCTTGACCATTAATCACTATACTTTGCTAATGGCCAATCAGCAAATTTGCTAACAATCGAAGGACAACCCAATCTTTACTATGTTACTTAACTTTTGTCAGAAGTCTTTGAAGTGGAACTTTATCAAATGCTTTTTGAAAATCTAAGTAGATGATATTAACTGCTTTGATATAACATAAGATGATGATAATTTCATAAAAGAAAATTCAAGTAGATTTATCGAACGTTAGAGATTTCCTCGAAAGCCATGTTGAGAATCGTTTACTAAGTGGTGGTCTTGTAAATGGTTAAAAGTCTCACTTTAAGCTGATTGGACGATAATTTCCAAGTAGTGATTTATTACCTTCCTTTATCATCAGCGTTACATTGGCAAATTTCTATTTCTTTGAAACATTTTTCGTGGTGAGTGACTTTATGAGGAGTACCTAAGGGCTTAGTTATATCATTTTTCGCCTCTTTCAATATCCACTGATAAAACTTATCACGGCTTATAGCTTTGTTTAGCCTCATTCCATTCATCGGTGATAGTATGTCTTTATCTTTTATTTCAATGTGTTGTAAAACATTTTCCCCTCATAACTTTGGAGCTGGATTCGGATCGACTTATTCCCGCAATTGTGAATACAAGTGCAAAAAATAACAGTCGTTTAAAATCTTTGCCATGGTTTGTTGTCTTGAATCATGTCAGTATATTTTGTAAGTGATGCTCTTTTTGACTGGGGAATGACTCTCTTACTTCTAGCATGTCCATAAACCTCTTTAGGATTTCTTTAGCTGTTTTCAGCAATATACGCTTCATACATTTGCTTTGGCGTATAAGTCTCTTAGTTTCACTACGCAGATTTCCGCAATTTACTCTGTCTTATTGGTTATTTGTCTCCTTGAATTTATGTGCTACTTTCTTAGACAATAAGCAATTCTTGATGTGATTTTGCAATCACTTTAGCTTCGTTTTGAAACATGTTCATCTTATAAGCATTGGCACATATGTTCCCTCCACTACTTTGAAAGCATTACTGAATCTTTTCCAAGTTACGTCCATATCATTTTCATTACCATCATCCCAAGTATGGTTGTCAAGAGCAGTGCGAAGACCAATGAATTTTGTAGGTCTGAAATTGGTATTTTTTCACGACTTTGTTGTTGACCAGAATTATAGTGTAAGTGGAAATCCACCTCAAAAGTAATTCGCGGGATTAAGATTAGACACCACGAAGAGCGAAACACCTCCGTTAGCTTGATTTTTCCTTATCTCTGTTAGATAAGCATCACATACTGGGTGATGATATCTTTATTTCTGATATCTGATCAAGAGTCCGAGACGCCAGTGATATCTTAGGTTTCTTCTAAAGCGATGTTTCCTAACTACAAAATTTGTTGCGAATGTTCGGTTCATTGACCTAAAAAAGATGTTGATGTATGACTGAGACTAGGCCATTGGCACGTGTGTGTGCGTGTGTGTGTGTGCGCAGTAATGGGACCACTTCTCACAACACTACACTACGCCTCTGTACACCACACTACACCACACCACCACCACCCGACACCTTCATACCACACCACCCAATATTACACCACACCACCACAGCTCCCACATGTTCATTATCACACCTCACCACCACCATCCCACACCTTCACCACTAATAACCACCATCACCTCACATACTCACCACCAAACCACAATCTCTAACACCCCCAAACCTTCATCACCACAGCACCACCACACCTACACTACCACACCACTACCAATCCCAAACCTTCACCAAAACACCAACATCACACCTACACCACCACACCACCGCACCACCACCAACAACATCCCTACACCTTCATCACCCTAAAACCAACACCACCACCACCATCATCACCCCCACATCTTTACCACCACATCACCACCACTTACGCGTGCTAACCTTCACCACCATACTACAACCACCATCACCACCACTCCCAAACCTTCACCAAGACACAGCCACAACACCTTCACCACCACTACCACCGTCACCACCACCACCACCACCATCACCATCTCCACCTACATCATCATCAACTCTCCACCACCAACAGCGACCCCATACTACCACCACACAGCCAACCACGACCACCATCACCACCACCATCACCCCGCACGTTCACCACTATTTTCACCATCACCAACGCCCCAACACTTTCACTACTACAAAACTAACCACCACCACCACCACCACAATCCATCACCACCCCACACCTTCATCAAAACACAACGATCAATACCACCCACACATCTTAACAACCACAACAGAACCACCACACCAGCACCACCAACAACCACACCTTCACCACCACACCACCACCACCACACTGCCATCACCATCACCACAGCTACATTACCACATCATACGTGCGGTGTACCTCACTATCCGGGAGTGGGCTTCCCTGACGTAACCATCATTTAATTTGCTAATAAGTTTAGTGAGAGTCGAAAGACTTCTCATGGAATGTCTCCAGGATATTACTCAGTACCCTACAACTTTTTTGGGAAATTAGGCAAATAACCGGATGTTTTATTCATGGAAGATTTGCCGTCTTGAGTGAGCTGGGTGAAGTCAAGTGAGGCCTCGCTTCCTGCTTTCACACACACCCAAGTCCTTGCTGCATTCAGACTACAGTGCCTTACGTCTCTGATTACCTCATTTATGTATGTACTTTCACGATTCCTAAGTTACCCTTATGATGCTTAATGTCTCTTATTTGTTATTAATTTACCCACCTGCATGTTCAGGATCTAGGCAACTCAAACCCTCTCTCACACCATCCCTCTAAAAGTTCTTAATTTACGTAAAAACCTTTTTCTTTTTCCTATACACTCCCCTAGTAACCCAGCAACGTTCTTCATTTTTTCATGTATTCCATATAAAGATTATCTAGTACTAACTAATCTTTATTTGGAAGTTTTTGAAACAAAATTACTCATCATTACTTAGCACTAAGTAATCTTTATATGGAATTTTTTTAAAACAAAATTGCTAAAGGATATCTCACCTTCTAATGCAATTTGGTTTAGGTATGTAGATGATGTTCTTTGTGTTTGGCCAAAAAATGAAAATTTACAAATATTTTTCCCCTTATTTAACAATTTAGTACCTCCTATCAAATTTACTGTAGAAAATGAAAATAATGGTATGTTACCATTTTTAGATTGCTTGATCCATAGGCAAGGAAACAAATTTAAGATTAGCATATACAGAAAGCCTACCAATGTATGCTCGTATATCCATTATTACTCATCTCAACATGACAGAGTCAAATTATCATCATTTCAATCTACGTTCCTTAGGGCATTACGTATTTGCAGTCCAGAGTTTATTGATGATGAGTTTGAGAAGATATATTCTATTGTATCTAAGTTAAAGTACCCTAGATCTTTCATTGATAAATCCCTTAAGTTAGCAAAGAAATCATTTTATAGAGTTGAGCCCAAACCTCCCATTGACAACAAGAATCTTTTAGTTCTCCCTTTTAATAATATTTTTACTTTACTTCCCATGTTGCTTAAATCCTTTAATGTAAATGTTGCCTTCAGCAACAATGATACTATAAAGAATATCTTAATCAGGAATTCACCAGAAAATTCTCTTGGATGCATCTATAAAGTGCCATGTGGAAATTGTGATAAATTTCATGCTGGACAGATTGGTAAGGATCTTTCTGTTAGACTTAAGCAACATAAATATAGTATAAGAACGGGACAAGAACCAAATGCCTTGTTTAATCATGTTAAAAGCCATTATCATTGTATTTACTGGAGTAATGCCATCTCAATTATTAACTCTAACTCTATTACTACGAGAAATATCATTGAATCTTCTATTATTAAATACACAAAGAATTATAATCTTGATATTAGTGATGGTCTATACAAATTAGATAACTTTATTGTTGGTAGAATTTGTAAAATGATAAGTTTATGAACGCTCATTGTATGTCTTAGACAATCGCATGTTTACCAAATGGAGTCCTAGCTTCATCTCTTCGGTGTATATCAACTGACTTATATTTCCCTCTTGTGTCTCCCCTGATGATGTGATTATCACACGAATGTGCACTTGGGAACTTATCGTGTTTCATTTTCCCCGTGGACTCATAAGAATATATATATATATATATATATATATATATATATATATATATATATATATATATATATATATATATATATATATATATATATATATATATATATATATATATATATATATTCATACTATTCGCCATTTCCCCGTTAGCGAGGTAGCTTTAAGAACAGAGGACTGGGTCTTTGAGGGAATACCCTCATCTGGCCCCCTTCTCTGTTCCTTCTTTAGGAAAAAAAAAAAAAAAAAACAAGAGGGGGAGGATTTCCAGCTCCCCGCTCCCTTCCCTTTTAGTCGCCTTCTACGACACGCAGGGAATACGTGGGAAGTATTCTTTCTCCCCTATCCCCAGGGATAATATATATATATATATATATATATATATATATATATATATATATATATATATATATTTTTTTTTTTTTTTTTAATTTTCCAAAAGAAGGAACAGTGAAGGTGGCCAGGTGAGGATATTCCATCAGAGGCCCAGTCCTCTGTTCTTAACACAACCTCGCTAACGCGGGAAATGGTGAATAGTATGAAAAAAAAAGGGATATATATATATATATATATATATATATATATATATATATATATATATATATATATATATATATATATATATATCATGGTCATTTCTTTCGTCTGTTTCCTTGCGCTACCTCGCAAACGCAGGAGACAGCGACAAAGCAAAAAAAAAAAAAAAGATATATATATATATATATATATATATATATATATATATATATATATATAAACTACGTTCAAGAATAATGTTTATGATAATATTATTCAGTGCAATATACGCTACGGTAACAAAGCTAACATACTTTCTTGAAGGTGGTATACATCGTGGTAAAATACCAGAAATTGTTAGCATATATCATGTTACCATAGTATGCTTTCATATTAAAGGTGTTCATCATTCTTATGCTTTCTTCTCAAAGGTAATCAACCTACTGGATAAATAATGGGCCTTCTCACGAAGTGGAGATGATATATAACGTATAACACAGCACGATGAAGTTATATCATGGCTGATATCAGCGTCTCCATATCAGGGTCTCAATATCAGCGTCTCCATATCAGGGTCTCCATATCAGGGTTTCTGTATCAAGGTCTCCATATCGGGGTTTCTATATCAAGGTCTCCATATCAGGGTTTCTATATCAGGGTCTCCATATCAGCGTTTTTATGTCGGGGTTTCTGTATCAGGGTCTCCTTATCATGGTCTCCATATCATGGTCTCCATATCAGGGTCTCCTACATGAAATATAAGAATAATCTCGGACTTTCCTTTGATCAGTTTCCGTTTTCCCTTCTCATCAGAAAGAAAACGTACGTCCCCTTGCCTCTCCCCACAGACGCACCTTCACCACCAAACACCTTCAACTTTTTGTCATGTTTAGAACTAAATATAAAATGCATTTTCTCTTCCTTTATCTTAACTATAAACCATGAAATCAATAGATACAATCGAAGCTCTTCACATTCATAACACCTATTGTGTTTTATGAAGCTGCAGCAGGTTACCGAATAGACGTAACTCATAACAATATTATAAATAGATACAAGGGAGAGTGGCAACAATGGACAGCTTCAAATGGTGATCCATAAACGCGTTGGTAACACTACAACGGTCGGAAATTATTGCCAGCCTTCATAATATTTTAGTCTTCTTTGTCAAGTTCGAATATTTTTCATCATATTTCAGTTTCTTATTCAAATTTAGCATATTTTTTTTCTTCACTTTCCCTATCTAAGGTGTCGTGTGAGGGCCATGTAATATGAATCACAGTAACAACATAGATTATTATAAAAATCCGCTTGTGCTGTGGTAACACATAACTCAACATTATACGAGATTACTGAAGGCAATACATACAGCGGTAACACAGTATAGCAGACTTATTGAAGCCGACATATTTGATGGTAATACACCATACAGACTTGCTGAAGCCATTACATATTGTGGTAAGAGACCATACAGACTCAATGGTGGTAATACACCATACAGTCTTACTGAAGCCAACACGTATGGTGGTAACATACCAAGTAGACTCCCTGAAGACAATATGTATGGGATGGTATTGCACCATAGTCTTACAATATATGTGGTGGTAACATGCCATAGAGACTTGATAAAGGTAATATATATATCATGATAACACATCATAATTCCTCAAGGTAACAAAAGAGCATTATAGAGTAATATTAACGAGGATGGCAGTCAGCACCGCCTCCAGAGGTCCAATAAGACTCATCCCCAAATACCTCGTTACACATTGATGGTGGAGAGGATCAGATGTGGTGTGGTAAAGATATTGCATCATATTACAACGAGGATATTGCATTTCACTTCAGCATAGTGAGGGTATTGGACCATCAGACACTTACGAAGGAGAGAAGTGGAGGCATTAATACAGGACTTCCTTCTTCTTGTGAACGATCTTCATAACTGTTCCGTGTGGATCGAAACATCATACTAAGTCTAATGTAGCTGACTCTATTGTGTTCTTCTGACTGTCATTTGTTCATGATGGTTGAATGATTCCATACTCAATGTGTAAGAAGGAAGTATAAGAGCCTCTACAGATTATAAGATATAATGCAAGATATATATCTTCTACACGGCGGCCCAGCAATTTACACACAAGAAACTTTTCTGTTAATACATAACGCTAACGGGTAACAAATGAAGTGAGTGTAGGAGATCCATAGAGACATTGTGGAGCTCCTATTGTAGGAGATCCTTTGAGGAGAGACATATTGTGGAGCTCCTATCGTAGGAGATCCTTTGAGGAGAGACATATTGTAGGAGATACTCAAAGGAGAGATATATGATAGATATTTAGAGAAGAGACATATTGTAGGGAATCCTCAGGGAAGATATATACTGTAAGAGATCTTTATAGGGGAGCCATGTTATAGAAGATCCCCAGAGGAGAGACATATTGTAGGAGATCCGCAAGGGAAAGACATTATAGATCTCCAGAGGAGAGACATCGTAGGAGATCCTCAGAGATAAGACATTTTGTAGGTTATCTTCAGGGGAGAGACACATTGTAAGAGATCTTTGGAACAGAAATATATTGCAGGATATCCTTAGAGAAGAGTTAAATTGTACGAGATCCTCAGTGGAGAGACATACTGAAAGAGATCCCCAGTGGATAGGTATACTGCAGGAGACCCTCAAAGGAGGGAGATTGTAGGAGATTCTCATAGGAGAGACACATTGCGGAGATCCTTAGAGTTTAGACGTATTATAAGAGATCTTCATGGGAGAAAAATACTGTAGGAGATCCTCAGGGTTTTCTCTGTGGGTTACATGGTGCAGGAGTTCTCAGTGGAGATACGTATTGAAGGAGTTCCTCAAAAGAGCAACATACTGCAGGATTTCCTTGTAGGAGAGACATATCGTTGGAGATTGTCAGAAGAGTGAGAGACTATGTTAGTTCCCTAGAGAAGAGACATATTGTGGGAGAGCCTCAGATGAGAGACATAGTTTGGTAGGGGAGAGACGTATTGTAATGGTTCCTTAGAGAAGTAACATTGGGTAGGACCTCAAAGGTGAGACATAATGTAGGAATTCCTTGAAGGGGAGACATAGTAAAGGAAAGCCTGAGAGGAGTGACATACTGTAAGATTCATTCAGGGTAGAGACACATTGTAGAAGTTTTCCAGAGGAAGAACATACTGTAGGAGATCCTCAGTGAAGGGACATATTGTAAGAGATCCTCAGAAGGGTAAACATATTGTACAAGTTACTCAAAAGAGTTAAATACCGTAGAAGTTCCTCGGAGGAGTGAGGTACTTTAGGAGTTCCTCAAAGAGAAACATAAAGTAGGAGTGTCCCTAGGAGCGACTTACTGTAGGAATTCCTCAGAGGACGTATGTAGGATTGGGCATTAAAATAGAAACATAGTGTAAGGTTCTTCAGAGGAGAGAGACAGTATGGGATTCTTCAGAGGAGAGAGACAGTATGGGATTCTTCAGAGGAGAGATATTACGATGCAGGAGACCCTCAGAGGACAAAGAAACGCCTCCCTTCATCCTATTGAGACTATTGTATAGTCTATCAATTTACGTGTGTGGGTGTACACATTCCACTCATTGTCCTTATCTCTTCCTTGATCTCATACATCGCTTTCCTTCCTCCTCTACTGACACTTCCCTTAACCTATCCCTCCATAGACCTTCTGTCCTTTTCGCTTTTTCTCCCATTCGATTTCTCTCTTACTTTCCCTTTGTTCCCCACTATCTCTATTGGTCCCTTCCCTTGCCCCTCTCCCCCGTGCGAGACTCGAGGTGGGGTTCCTGTGGCCAGACCCCAACAGCCAATCACGCATCTGTAATGTAAATAATAGACAAATATCGGGTACAGCAACACATAGGTCGATGTGCCGGCAGCTTTGCTAGCCGCGCAGACACATATGGACGTCGCCAGCACTGCTCGTTTTTGTGCTAATAATTTATACAACAGGCAATACTTTCTCCTCCACTAGGTTGTGCGACGGGAGTTAGGTGTGGAGGGTCCTCCATGCCTTGTCCTTGTTAAGGAGAAATTAGTGAATAGGGGCGGATGTACGTGTGGGTGGCTTTTACTGTGTAGGGTCCGGCCAGCACATTCTGGTTCCAGTGAAGGAATGAGTGTTGCTGCTAAAGAGGCAAACATGTCCACCTCTTACCAACAGAGTGACACATTGGTACTAAGTTCTTTCTCAGCTAAAAGTGTGCATCATCTAATTCATTTGATTTACATTTGTATCTTCAACAGAAAATGCAGAGGGTATATATATATATATATATATATATATATATATATATATATATATATATATATATATATATGGGAGCGGGGGGCTGGAAATCCTCCCCTCTCGTTTTTTTTAATTTTCCAAAAGAAGGAACAGAGAAGGGGCCAGGTGAGGATATTCCCTCAAAGGCCCAGTCCTCTGTTCTTAACGCTACCTCGCTAACGCGGGAAATGGCGAATAGTATGAAAGAAAGATATATATATATATATATATATATATATATATATATATATATATATATATCATACTTGATTATCGTCTTCCGATTCAGCGAGGTAGCGCCAGAAATCAGACTAAGATTAGCCCATCAACTCATATACACAGACACACACAAACACAAAAACAAGATGTTTCGGAAGGAGGTAAATAAAGTGCGTAAGACAAGGGAACAAATGGGAATTTCAGTGAAGGGGACTAATGGGGAGGTAATAACAAGTAGTGGTGATGTGAGAAGGAGACGTAGTGAGTATTTTGAAGGTTTGTTGAATGTGTTTGATGATAGAGTGGTAGATATAGGGTATTTTAGTCGAGGTGGTGTGCGAAAGGTAAGGGGCAATGGTTTGGTAAACAGAGAAGAGTTAGTGAAAGCTTTGCGGAAGATGAAAGCCGGCAAGACGGCGGGCTTGGATGGTACTATAGTGGAATTTATCAAAATGAGGGTTTGACTGTGTTGTTGACTGGTTGGTGAGGATATTCAGTGAATGTATTGTTCATGTTAAAGTGCCTAAGGATTAGCGGAATGCATGCATAGTGCCATTGTACAAAGGCAAAGGGGATAAAGGCGAATGTTCAAATTACAGAGGTACAAGTTTGTTGAGTATTCCTGGGAAATTATATAGGAGGATATTGATTGAGAGGGTGAAGGCATGGAAAGAGCATCAGACTGCGGAAGAGTAGTGTGGTCTCAGAAGAGGTAGAGGATGTGTGGATCAGGTGTTTGCTTTGAGGAGTGTATGTGAGAAATACTTTGAAAAACAAATGGATTTGTATGTAACATCTATGAATCTGGAGAAGGCATATGATGGAGTTGATAGAGATGCTCTGTGGAAGTTATTAAGAGTATATTGTGTGGGAGGTAAGTTGCTAGAAGCAGTGAGGATGTGTGGATCAGGTGTTTGCTTTGAGGAATGTATGTGAGAAATACTTTGAAAAACAAATGGATTTGTATGTAACATCTATGAATCTGGAGAAGGCATATGATGGAGTTGATAGAGATGCTCTGTGGAAGTTATTAAGAGTATATTGTGTGGGAGGTAAGTTGCTAGAAGCAGTGAAAAGTTTTTATCGAGGATGTAAGGCATGTGTGCGAGTAGGAAGAAAGTAGAGTGTTTTGTTCCCAGTGAATGTCGGTTTGCGGCAGGGGTGCGTGATGTCTCCATGGTTGTTTAATTTGTTTATGGATGGGGTTGTTAGGGAGGTGAATGCAAGAGTTTTGGAAAGAGGGGCAAGTATGCAGTCTGTTGTGGATGAGAGGGCCTATGAAGTGAGTCAGTCGTTGTTCGCTGATGATTCAGCGCTGGTGGCTGATTCGGGTGAGAAACTGCAGAAGCTGGTGACTGCTTTTGGTAAAGTGTGTGAAAGAAGAAAGCTGAGAGTAAATGTGAATAAGAGCAAGGTTATTAGGTACAGTAGGGTTGAGGGACAAGTAAATTGGGAGGTAAGTTTGAATGGAGAAAGACTGGAGGAAATGAAGTGTTTTAGATATCTGGGAGTGGATTTAGCAGCAAATGGAACTATGGAAGCGTAAGTGAATCACAGGGTGGGGAGGGGGGCGAAGGTTCTGGGAGCGTTGAAAAATGTGTGGAAGGCGAGAACATTATCTCGGAACGCAAAAATGGGTATGTTTGGAGGAATAGTGGTTCCAACAAAATGGTTGTGAGGCGTAGGCTATAGGTAAGGTTGTGCGAAGGAGGGTGGATGTATTGGAAATGAAATGTTTGAGGACAATATGTAGTGTGAGGCGGTTTAATCGAGTAAGTAATGAAAGGGTAAGAGAGATATGTGGTAATAAAAAGAGTGTGGTTGAGAGAGCAGAAGAGGGTGTATTGAAATGGTATGGTCACATGGAGAGAATGAGTGAGGAAAGATTGACAAAGAGGATATATGTGTCAGAGGTGGAGGAAACGAGGAGAAGTGGGAGACCACATTGGAGGTGGAAAGATGGAGTGAAAAATATTTTGAACAATTGGGGCCTGAACATACAGGAGGGCGAAAGGCGTACAAGGAATAGGGTGTATTGGAACGATGTGTTATCCCGGGGTCGACGTGGTGTCAATGGATTGAACCAGGGCATATAAAGCGTCTGGGGAAAACCATGGAAATTTTTCTCGGGCCTAGATGTGGAAAGGGAGATGGGGTTTCGGTGCATTACACATGACAGCTAGAGACTGAGTGCGAACGAATGTGTCCTTTGTTGTCTTTTCCTAAGGCTACCTCGCGTTCGCGTGTAGGGATGGGGGTGCTATTTCATATGTGGCGTGGTGGCGATTAAAATGGATGAAGGCAGCAACTATCAATATGTACATGTGTATATATTTATATGTCTGTGTATGTGTATGTATGTATACTTTGAAATGTATAGGTATGTATATGTGCGTGTGTGTACATGTGTGTGGGTGGGTTGGGCGATTCTTTCGTCTGTTTCCTTGCGCTACCTCGTTAACGCAGGAGACAGCAACAAAGTATAATAAAATATGAATATATATATATATATATATATATATATATATATATATATATATATATATATATATATATATATATATATATATTATCTCTGGGGATAGGGGAGAAAGAATACTTCCCATGTATTCCCTGCGTGTCGTAGAAGGCGACTAAAAGGGGAGGAGCGAGGGGCTGGAAATCCTTCCCTCTCGTTTTTAATTTTCCAGAAAAGGGAACAGAGAAGGGGGCCAAGTGAGGATTTCCCTCAAAGGCTTAGTCCCCTGTTCTTAACGCTACCTCGCTAACGCGGAAAATGGCGAATAAAACATAAAAGGCCTCATTCGTTCACTCTCAGTCTCTAGCTGTCATGTGTAATGCACCGAAACCACAGCTCTCCATCCACATCCAGGCTCCAAAGACTTTTCTATGGTTTACCCCTGACGTTTCGCATGCCCTGGTTCAGCACGTCGACCCCGCTATACCACATCGTTCCACTTCACTCTATTCCTTGTACACCTCTTACCATCCTGTATGTTCAGGCCCAGATCGCTCAAAATCTTTTTCATTCCATCCTTCCAACTACGATTTGGTCTCCCACTTCTTGTTCCTTCCACCTATGACACATATACCCTCTTTGTCAATCTTTCCTCACTTATTCTCTGCATGGGTCCAAACCATTTCAACACACCCTCTTCTGCTCTCTAAACCGCACTCTTTTTATTTCAACACATCTCTTACGTTTTGATAACTTACTTGATCAAACCGCCTCACGACATATATTGTCGTCAAACATTTCATTTCCAGCACATCCACCTTCTTGCGTGCAATCCTATCTATAGCATATGCCTCTCAACCATATAATATTGTTGGAACTACTATTCCTTCAAACATACCCATTTTTGCTCTCCGAGATAAAGTTCTTTCCTTTCACATTCTTCAACGCTCATGGACCCTTCAACCACTCCCCCCACCCTGTGACTCACTTCCGCTTCCATGGTTCCATTCCCTGCTAAATCCATCACCAGATATGTAAGTTTTCTCTATTCAAACTTACATCCCAATTAATTTGTCCCTCAACCTTACTGAACCTGATAACCATGCTCTTGTTCACATTTACTCTCAACTTTCTCCTTTCACACACTTTTCTAAACTCTATCACCAGCTTCTGCGGTTTCTCACGCGAATCAGCCACCAGAGTTGTATCATCGGCGAACAACAACTGACTCACTTCCCAGGCCACCTCATCACCAACAGACTACATACTCGCCCCTCTCCAAAACTCTTGCATTTACCTCCCTAACCATACTGTGCATAAACAATTTAAACAACCACTGGCGACATCAAGCACCCCTGCCGCAGACCGACATTCACTGGGAACCAATCATTCTCCTCTCTTCCTATTAGTACACATGCCTCACATTATTGGTAAAAACTTTTCACTACTTCTAGAAACTTACCTCCCACACCGTATATTCTTAAGACCTTCTACATTGCATTTCTGTTAACTCTATGAAATGCCTACTCCAGATCCATAAAGGCCACATACAAATCCATCTGTTTTTCAGTATTTCCCACGTATTTTTCAAAGCAAACACCTAATCCATACATCCTCTGCCACTTCCGAAACCACACTCCTCTTCCCCAACCTCATGCTCTGAACATTCCTTCACCCTCTCAATCAATACCCTCTCATGCAATTTCCAAGGAATACTCCGTAGTTTTAGCACTCACCTTTATCCCCTTAGCCTTTGTACAATGGCACTATGCATGCATTCCGCTAATCTTCAGGTACATCCTCGTGATCTGTTCATACAGTGAATATCCTTACCAACCAATCAACAACACAGTCACCCTCTTTCTTGATAAATCTTACTGCAATACTATCCAAAC
>NC_092238.1:14956308-15041308 GCF_036320965.1 Panulirus ornatus | reverse complement strand
TAACACGAGCAGGAACTGAGAACAAAGTTAACACTAGCAGGAACTGAGAACAAAGTTAACACGAGCAGGAACTGAGAACAAAGTTAAAACTAGCAAGAACTGAGAACAAAGTTAACACTAGCAGGAAATGTGAGCAAATTAAACACTAGTAGGAACTGAGAACAAAGATAACACTAACAGCAACTGTTAACAAAATTGACACTAGCGTCGATTCTAAACAATGTAACACCAGTTGCAACTCCGGACAAGTTAACACGAGCAGCAACTGTGAACAAGTCTAACACTAGCATCGACTGTGCTCAACGCCAGCAGCAACTGTGAACAATGTTAACACTAGCCTCCATTGTGAACAAAGTTAACACCAGCGGCAATTGTGAACAATGTTAACACTAGCCTCCATTGTGAACAAAGTTAACACCAGCGGCAATTGTGAACAAAGTTAACACTAGTAGCAACTTTGAACAAAGTTAACACTAGCATCCATTTTGATCAAAATCAACACTTGCAGCAGTTTTGAACAAAGTTAAAACTAGCATTGCTTGTGAAAAATATAACACAAGAAGCAACTGCGAACAAAGATAACACTCATCGATTGTGAACAAAGTTAACACTAGTAGACAGTGAACAAAGTTGACTCTTGCAGCGACAGTGAATAAAGTTCGAAAAGTTAATTGTAAAAAAAAAAAGTGGCTGTGACCAATGTTAACATAAGCAGTGATTGTAAACAAAGTTAATGCAATAAGCAACTGTGAACAAACTAGCAAGAAAGCAGCGACTGTTAACAAAGTTAACACAAACTCTGACGTTTCAAAAAACATATAGAAAAATCGACTGACGACAAACAACCAAAACATAGAACAACTTCAGCACAAGCAGTGACTGTGAACAAAGCTAAGAAAAGCAGTGAGTGACTGTGAACAAAGCTAAGAAAAGCAGTGAGTGACTGTGAACAAAGCTAAGAAAAGCAGTGAGTGACTGTGAACAAAGCTAAGAAAAACAGTGAGTGACTGTGAACAAAGCTAAGAAAAGCAGTGAGTGACTGTGAACAAAGCTAAGAAAAGCAGTGAGTGACTGTGAACAAAGCTAACAAAAAAAGCAGTGACTGAGCAAAGTTCAAAAATGCAACGGCAGTAAGCAAAGCTGAAAAAAGCAGTGACTTTGAATAAAGCTAACGAAAGCTGCCACAGTTAAGAAAGCTAACAAAAGCAGCGACTGTAAGCAAAGCTCAAAATGCAACAGCTGTGAACAAATCTAAGAAAAGCAGTGACTTTAAATAAAGCTAACAAAAGCATCGACCATCAACAAAGCAGTGACTCTGAATAAAGCTAACAAAAGCATCGACTATCAACAAAGCTAACAAAAGCAGCGACATTGAAAAAGCTAAGAAAAGCAGTGACCTTGAACAAAACTAACAAAAGCATTGAATGTGAACAGAGAAGTCCATAACGGTAAAGATTCTGAGGGTGGAGGAAGGGAGAGGAAATTAACCCAAGAATGGACTCCAAACGTATAATAAGAATTATTTCGTCTATATTTTCAGAAGCATTATCTTGCTGTGAATGTTTAAAGCTAATCCTGAATAATTCACACGATCTTCTTCTGCCGCTTCAACAAAAATTATATGTTTTCGGTGGACTTTTTATGAGAGTACGGGAGGATGGGGACGGTGTATTCTATAGCCCCAGAGATCCAGCAGTTTACAACGACCTGGCAGTTGAAGACGCCTGGTATGTGTTGAGACACCCGTGTTTACTAGTTTAAAGCCGACCTATCACCCTTGGGAACCAAACATACATATATAAACCATCAGGCTCTCTCTCTCTCTCACTCTCTCACTACCTCACAAGCGCCACCAAAACCCCAGCCACCCCCCACACTCCCCCACTCCCCCACTCATCAAAACAAAACATCTCATTTTCACGGAGAGAACCTGAAAGAATGACGAGAGAAAGGATGCCAGGCACGTTTCACTAGAGGTACTCCGCTGCCTAAGCAAAGGATCCGGCCAAGGTTTTTAACATTTCACAGTGGCGATGAACGCAACTCGTCATTTATTCATGGGGGCCTGTGTCCTCAACCATTTGCCTCTCTCCAACGCACACAACCTCTCTCTACTCTCTACTCTCTCTCTCTCTCTCTCTCTCTCTCTCTCTCTCTCTCTCTCTCTCTCTCTCTCTCTCTCTCTCTCTCTCTCTCTCTCTCTCTCTCTCTCTCTCTCTCATATGCATGCATACAGGAACATAGCTTCTCTGTATCTGCCTTTATATATATATGTATATATATATATATATATATATATATATATATATATATATATATATATATATATATATATATATATATATATATATATATATATATATATATATATATATATATATATATATATATATATATGATATTTCTTTCAGACTTATTCGCCGTTTTCCTAGTTAGCGAGACAGCGCCAGGAACGGAATAAAGAAAAACCCTCATTCACTCACATCCATCCACAAGGTGTCATGTGTTATGCAGTGAAACCACAGCCTCCTATCCACAAACCAGGCCTCACAGACTTTTCCGTGGTTTTCCCCTTCTTACCTTATGTGCCCTCGTTCACTTTACTGACAGCATGTCGTCCCCTGTATACCTCGCTCCTCCAATTCATTCTATCCCGTGCATGCCTTTCATCCTCCTGCATGTTCAGGCACCATGCACTTAGAATCTTTTTCACAGCATCCTTCCATCTCCAGTTCACTCTCTCCCCTCTCCTTGTCTCCTCCACTTCTGACACGCATATGCTCTTTGTCAATCTCTCCTCACTCATTCTCTCCATTTTTTCGGATCATTTCAGCACAATCTCTTCAAGTGTTTCAATCACGCTTATCTTTCCCTTTCCCAATTACTATCTACTCGATAAACCGTCCTTAGACCATATATTGTCCTCAAACACTTCATTTCCAACCAGTCCAATCCTCCTCCATGCCTGCGCCCATATAACATCTTTGTGACTATTATGTCTTTAAACATACCTATTGTCGTCCTCCCATATGATGACTTCCCTTTCCACACAATCCTCAGTTCTCCAAGAAACTTCGCCCCCTTACCAACCCTACGACTGACCTCCGCTTCCATAGTTTCATCCGCTGCCATGTCCATGACCATACATACACTCGTAAGAATATTTTTTAATTCAATATCATCGTTTGATTATTTTCTCTACTATTATCCTTTAAACTTCTGCTTTAAGTCCTTACAGCCTAACTAACGTATCTCTACTGAGTGTTATACAGCCATCTCCTGGTGACTGCTGTTCTCCCACCCACCTCATCCCTCGGCACCAACCTTCCAATCCACCTGTGTCATCGTCAACACTTCTCCCGCCCACTCCAACCCCCTTGTGTCCCAGGCACTACCTTCCTCCCCCTAACACCCACTTGTGTCCTCGGCACCGCTCCTTCCCACTCCCACCCACTCGGCACAACACTTTCCGCCCCCTCCCATCCTCCTATGTCCTCAGTACCACTCGTTTCGCCCTCTCCCATTAAGCGTCTCGTCATCAGTTGCCTGACACTGTGAATGTCCATTTGGCCGTTCCTTCCATTATTTCCATGAGACGCATCCACCACCCATCTGCTTCCCTCCATCCACACTTCCCGCTTCTCTCCCCTTCCCTCCTGTATGTTCCACTGTGACCGTCAATTTAGTATAAACGTAAACACTATGTTAACGTCCAACTATATACTAGAAGATTTCCATAAATTACGCCAAGACTCAATTACCGTAAACTTCATTAGACTCTTAGACGTGGATTCAAATGAAAAGATGTGAGAAACTTCAAGAATGCAATGCCTCTCCTTGAGAGTAACAGCGTTACTACAAAGATGATAAACAAACTGTAAAGAGGACGAGCAGTTTGGATGGGTAAAGTAGTTAAAACCCCACTGACAGAAAACGAAAGGCTAACAAGATATCTAAGTCGACTAGCAACAAAAAGGACTATGAAATGTACATAAGATTACACATGTAAGGTGTAAAAAGAAAATGTAATCCAGCAAGATTAATTTCGAAAAGGAAATTCTCAAAACGTGGGAAATACCCCTGAAGAATTTTTTACACATATTTAGAAGCAGGGAAAAACAATCTAGGATACTATTGGTTCATTATGAAATGATAATATCACCTTAACAAGCTAAGATAAAAAATTGCTTCCATTTTTTAAAAACACGTATGTCGACTCAGTCTTCACTATCAAGAAATCCTTTGATGCTCCTCAGCCACAAGAACTATTCCTGGGCTCCGATAATGCAAACTAGACACTGAAAATATTGAATGCCATGAAGTTCTTAGACATCTCGGGAAACTGAATCCAAATGAATTAATTGGACCACTACTCCCTGAGAGTACTGAAAGAGGCTAACCGGCAAACAGCTTTTCATATATAAAAAAAGTCAATTGATGATTGCGGGAAGGAAAAGTGCTTCATGTTTGAAAGTTAACTAAGGTAACACCATTTTTCAGAAAAGGTGATAGAAAATACACTTCGAACTACCTTATCATTAACCTTTACTGATTTCTGGGAAAAGTGCTAGAGAAATACCTGGCGACAAAATCATTAAATTCGTAGAAGATAATAGACTAATAACCGACCATCAACACTGTTATCGGATCATAACTTCATGTTTATCGAATGTGGTTGATTATTTGAAAACATATACACAAATTGTGGCTCCAAAATACCTTCAGAAGTTATATACATGGGCTTAAGTGAAGGTATGGATGATGTATCACATAGAAGAATTCAAAGTAATACTGATGCACACAGCAGAGGATAGTGGACCAGATCTCAGAAAGGACACAAAGATTGGTATTATGTGCGTAAGTATCCGACTAGCGTCACATGAGGAGTGTGGTTCCACAAGGCTCAGACATGGGACCCATACTTTTTCATTATCTACATCAACGGCCTAAAAACCAAGCTTACTCGTATAATCATGAGAGCTGCCGTCGAAACGAAATCAGATAATACGGCCCAGTCACAGGACTGCGAATATCAAAAGAGATGGTGAAAGACATGGGAAATGGAATTCAGTGTACATGAAAGCTAAGTAATGCCCTTTAGCTCAGAAACATAGATTACAAATCCTCAGTGCTTTAGAAACTAATATAAGAAAGAAACTTTCATTGGAGTCATAATCAGTAATGATCTTAAATACGGTGAAATACCGTACAATAAGGCCAACAGCTGCTGGGTTTCAGTGATAGACACATGAAATATGAGACAAATGATACAACACTTACCCATTATAACGCCCTGGTCAGTCCCCTCACTTGGAATACGTTGGTCAGTTACGGTCACCTAACTTGATCAATGAAGAAAGACTGGAATTAAAGACATGAGGAGCAACCAGACTAATCCCTTCACTCAAAAATAAGCCTCATGAGGAAAGACGCAAAAACCAGAAATTATGACCTCAAAAAGTTGAAAACTGTGCGAGGCCTAATAGTTATCAAAATACTACACAATTTCAACAACATAGGAGAAAATCTTTTTTTACCTTTAACGCACATTCGGTGACGAGAAATACCGGCATGAAGCTAAAGAGAAGACGATGGGACAGTAGTGTCGACATTTTTTTTTTCATATGTCGAGTGGCTGCTCAGTGGCATACACCACCTTTAGAGGTTGTGAATATAAAGATTATGATATCTTATGATCAAGGCTAGACAAATATTTCAGTGATATTTGTTATCAGCGACTACATTTGCTTACCATCCTGTATTCTATCAGTTAACCCTCGTCGATCTTCTACAGAATTTAGCCCCATTTCCGTGATCGTCAGACTGGTAAGACACTTTCTTTTTCCTAAGCTACACTTTCCCATAAACTTTCCATGGTGACATGTCCTCCACCCAACCCCCTCCCATACTGCATGTTGCTTTTTATCTTCTTTTTTTTCTGCCGGCAGGTGAGCCGAAGAGAGAGGTGGTGGGCGGAGGTGCCTTCTGCTTTACTACCTTGTTTCAGCCACCGTTAAGCCTTATTTCTACCAGACAATCTCGTCATGGACCATCACTTGTCTTTCTATCTGTCCTTTCTATGTGTTTGCATGAAATTTCACCTTGCCGCCTCCCTCCCCCCTCCTTCCTTGTGCCCTTCCCTCCAGCTACAGTCCTCCCCTTCCCTCTTGCTGCCTTTCTCCTCTTCCTTTCTGGTGCCCTTCCCTCCAGCTGCAATCCTCCCCTTCCCTCCTGTTACCTCCCTGTCCTTCCCTCCTGCTGCCTCCCTCCTTTTCCTTCCTTTTGTCTCCCTTCCCTTCCGCCTGCTACTTCCCTTTCCCTTCGTGCTTCTCCTGCCTACCTCCTCTGCTGAAAAGAGTGAAAAGTAAATGCATTATGTTTTCTTCTGTGATGTATGAAATAGGTTATCAAAAGAGATCAGTGAAAACAAATTAGCCAGTGAAAATTTAGCATATAGACTTAATGTGTGTGAGGGGCGCCTCTTACAAAATGAAACTTTAAGCGTTAGACATTGAAGATAGATGTGAAGATGTAACCAATGAAACAGATAATCTAGAAATAGTGATGCTAGAGACGTCAGTATAGAGAAGTGATGATCTTGACTTGGTTAGAAATAGGGTGAAACCAAAGTCAGGTGAAAACAATAACATAACTTGTGATATACAATAGGTTTATAGTGTTAGACGATGATATAGAGAAAGAACGTAGCGTTATTCTTGTCTGGGACTAAATCTTTACTGAGGCACTTATGTACAGAGTTTTGTGGTAGCTATAAGAAATGTCTCATAAGGTAGAGGACATAGTGAGGGGCAATGATGGTAACAATGCAATTGTTGTTCAGGCTGAGACTATCAAAGTAACGAGTGTAGATCAAACGAGATCCTTGACAAGTATAGAATACTTACCAGAAAGTTTTAAAGAAAGTTTCAAAAAGGTTGTGACAGTAGGAATGAATCTCTTAGTATAATGGTGGGTATTTATGGCAGAGTGGAACCCATCTACATGGCAGAAGAGATTGACTACATAGATCTGTAGGAAAGTTTCAGCAGAGATAGGAACTTGCTTAAGGATGGCCTACATTAGAATTAGGTTGATAGTGGAAGGCTGAGAAGGGTATGAGATGAACACATAAAACACGTATTTGCCAGCAGTTAAATCACCGACACAGGAAATCATCTGTTGATTAGATCAGATGTTCCGTATTACTCGCCATGACTAAACGAACGAGACATAAACTGATTTTAAACTAATATCAGAAGTACTGAGCTAAAACCCCATAAATTGACTTCATGTACTCCATCAGAGAAACTTGGTGTCGTGGCAATAACGGAGACTTAGATCAATTCTGCAAGAAGGAGCACTTTGATAGCTGAGTTATCGATTCCGGGATGTAAAGTTTTCCCAATAGACAGCCTTCACAAATCAGGTGGTGACGTTTGATACACACACGTTGGACTACAGGATATCGCGTATAGATGTCGTGGCATAGGATTCACTGTACATGAAATTGATAAATGCGACTCGAAAATTATTTTTGGGGTAGTGAATAAACCATCTAACTTGGTATTGAAAACGATAGGGTTTTGGATGATGATGTTGAACCCTTGGTAAACAACAAGTAGCAATGATTGTTGGAGATTTTAGTAATGCCAATATGAGACCCCCTGATAACTAACCATGAGGTAAACAAACTAATTGCTTTAACAGAATTCTCCTTTTGATATCAATAAGTCCAAGACCCAACGAGGGGAGAAAAGGACTCAGTTATAGACACAGACGTAGATCATGTTTGACGCATCTAAATGTAACTCTTCCGTTCATATTAAGTGGGACTCCAAAATACCCTTCGATGCATTATATACTTGGACATTCGTAAAGACTTGGTTAGACCTCACTTGGAGTACGTGGTTTCATTCTGGTTTCCAAACTGATCCAAGATGAAGGAAAGCTAGAGTGAATTCATACAAGAATATATTTACGCTTTCGCTCAAAATAAGCGTTATGAGGCAAAGCTCAAAGTCCCAAAATTATTCTCTCTAAAAAAACAGATTCCAAGAGGAGGTAATAGCTTTCAAAACATGTAATGATTTCGACATCATAACAGACGAAAACATCTTCACTTAAGGCAGAGATACATGACCAGAAATAACGGCAAGAAGAAAAGAAGAAGGACATATAATAGCGATGTTGGCAAAATTTTTTTCAAATGTCGAATGGTTGAACATTGGAATGAAATCTCTCCCGATGTAGTAAATGCAAAGGCTATCAATACCTTCATATAAAAGCTAGACAAATACTTCACCGATATCTGTTATTGGTAAATAATCCACACATCATCACTAATCATGTCTCTCACAATCCTGCAGCCGAGCAGATATTGTGTTAACTGATAGGGGACTTTTTCCGCGCCACATTTTCCGACAAAATTTCCATGGCAGTATCTTTTCTTTATACTCTATGATATTTTTCTCTTCATCTTCCTCCTGCTGGCACTTGAAACGGAGGAAGAGGCAAGAGGGAAGGTAGCATCTGCTTCGTTCTCCTGTTTCTACCACTAATTTTAGATCGAGACAACAGATAATCTCGTCATAGACCATCGGGTCTACAGACTCCCGTCTTTCCTATTGTTTTCCTCCCCTTCCCTGCGCCTTCCTAATTTCCCTGCCCCTTCTGTTGTCTCTCTCTTCCACCATTCTGTTGCCTACATCTCCTATCTTCCTGCTCTCTCCCCTCCCCTTCCATCCTGCTGCCTCCCTCTCCTTCCTTTCTACTGCCACTTTATTTATATCTCCTTTTGCCTACCCCCCCACCCCGACTTCTTCTTCGCCTTCCCTTCTGCTGTCTCCTCTTCTTCCCTTCCGTTGCCTCCCTCTCCTTCCCTTCTGCTGCATCCCTCATCATTCCCTCTTCTGCCCCCCTCCTCTTCCCTCCAGCTGTCTCCCTTCTTGTAATAACTGATCAAGCAAAACATCAACGCGTCTTAAACCAGTGCCAAAAGTGTTAATCTAAGACGCCTTAGATTGACATCAAATGCTCTATCAGAACAACCGAATATCATAGCAGCAACAGAGATCTAATCAGAGTTAGGTATCCCAGGTATGATGATGCTTTCCCAAAAAGCAGATTCCACAAGTCAGGTGGTCGCGTTTTACTGTATACATATACATGGCAGAGTGTGGGGATCACAGTGAGAAAAGTAGATATTTGGTTCATACGATTCACTCTATATGATGGTAAATCTTACTTCCGAATTTTTTTTTTTGAGTAATGTATAGACCCTCGTCTGTGATTCTTATAGAAAAAGGAAGAGTTTTGTGTAGTAAATCTAATCCTTAGTATACAACATAGGAGCATTAGTTGTAGATTTCAACAAAACACAATATAAACTAAGCTTTTGATTGGTGACGAAATGAAAATGTTCGAACGGTGGATATATGTACGAGAAATAGTGATGTCCACAAACTGAGACCTAATTAGCACCTTGAAAGTCGGAGAAAAGTTTGAAAATAGCTATCAATTATTTATGTTGAGATTCACCGTACCCAGCCGCTTCGATCTCAAAGAAAACAACATGAGATCTAATTCTAATTGGCTTGGGTACATTGCGCCAGGACTCGAGTTAAGTAAATTGGATCGGACTCTTAGACATAGATAGAGATGAAAAGATACAGAGGAATTCCAAGAGTACAACAGTTGCCTATGAAAGAATCAGCATTCCTATAGACGTGAAAAGGAGCTGTGAAGCGATGAGCCACTTTGGATGAAGAGAGAAATTTATGACCACCAGACGTAAAAGAAATGTTCATACGGTACATCACAAGGCGAAGATCAGGACCACGAAATATATACGCAAGGTTACAAAGGGAGTGAAGGAAGAGAATTAGAACTAGTACGAAATACTTTGAAAGACGTTTTCCTAACCATGTAGAAAATAAACGTAAGGAATTCTTGAAATACATGAAGAGCAAGACGAACATTGAGGATTTTATTTCTACTTATCAAATACTAACGACACATGAAATAGCGACTATAAAAACATGGCATCTCTTAAAAAAAAAAAGATTCTCGATTCAGTTTTTACCGAGAAAAAAAAATTCGTCTCTTATATCACTGACCAAAGGTCTATTTCTTCGCACTGTTAATGAAAAACTGTACACTAAAGATAATGAATGTCACGAAGTGATAATGCATCTCGACAAACTAAATCCGAGCAGATCAACTGGTCCAGACTACATCTCACACGGGCTACCAAAAGTTAACCGGGAAATAACCTTTCCGACCACCAAAATATTCAGCACATCATTACGGGAAGGGAATATGATAAATGACTGGAAACTAGCCAGTGTAACACCATTTGTCAAAAAAGGAGTTAGATAATGCACTTAAGAGTCCCATCCTCTTAGCTTCATTTCCCATTTTAAGGAAAGCGTTGGGAATCAAATTTGGGAAGAAAATCGTAAATTTCTTCGAAGAAAGTTAGATTTATAACTGACAATCAGCAAGAGGCTCAGAATGAATGATCATGTTTAACGAATCTGAATTCTTTGTTCATATATACGATACTTGGGATTCCAAAATACCTTCTATTGTTATATACTTTGACTTTCGTCGGCATTCTGTGAATCATCACAAAAAAAAAAAGGATTGCGAGGCAGAATTAAAGCTAAGGGCATATGAGTGGATGGCTGACTGGCTTCTCATGAACGAAGCAAAGGAGTGGTATTAGAGGCACAACATGCGACTGACTTCACGTGTTCTGAGTTACACAAGGATCAGTCCTAAGTTGCTCCTTTTTCTTCGTCTACATCAACAACGCAGACACAGGACTTCCCGGTAGAGTCTCCAAATTTACCAAATACAAGAAACCTGGAACAGAAAATTTATAGGAAGACTGTCTGAAGCTCCAGTGGGTTATACTATGATGCCGTGGACAGAGACATGACAGATGGATTTCAACATAGACAAACGACAAGTGATATACTTTGGTGCCAAAGATATGTCATGATTGAAAATTATTTGCTAAATCACTTCTAGAAGTTAAAAAGGAGAATGAGCTTGGAGCGATTATGTTATTATTAGCGACTTTAGATGTGGTAAACAATGTCCAGCCGCTTATAAGAAAGACAATAAGATGCTCAGTTTCACTACTTGAAATATAAACTACAAGACAGAGGATACGATCCTCACTATTCATGACAACTTAGACTTCAGTTGGAATATTGCTCATGTCTCCCCACCAAAGCTGATCAAAGATCAAAAAAACCTAAAGTGAATTCAGAAATGAGGAACTAAACTACCTTCATTTATAGATAAGCTTTGTAAGAAATGACATGATATCTCTGAAAAAAGCACATCCACTAAGATCTGACAAAAGTTTTTAGAATAATGAAAAATCTCGACAACGTAGCATAGGAATTATTTTTTTCCTTCAGTGACCAGAAATAACAGTATGAGGAAAAAAGGAACATGTAGTAGTAAAGTAGGCACAAGTCTTTTCACCCGTAAAGTGGTTGAGTGTTGGAATAAACTACTTCCTAAGACAGTAGATATCTTTAAATCAAGGCCAGACAAATGCTTCATTTACATCTGTTATCTAGATGATCCAGTACCCTGTGATCATGTCTCTCGTTTTCATAATTCATCAGGAGAGCAAGTCTCGAACTGGCTGGAAACTTTTTCCAGTCCACAAAGTCCTCTTAAAATTTCCAAGGTGGTATGTTCGCCCTTCCTATACCATCTTTTTTTTTCTCATTTTTCTTCCTACCGGCAGTTGAGGCGGAGAGAGAGGTGAGCAGGGATGTGTCTTATGCTTTGCTATTATGTTTTTACCATTATTTTCAGGTAAAGACAAGAGATAACCTCGTTATGGACCATCGGGTCTCCTGTTGTTTGTCCCTGTCATGTACCTTTCCCTCTTGGTGCCTCCTTCTCCTTCCATCCTGCTGCCTCTCTTTCCTTCCCTTCTGCACCCACCCACCGACCTTGTTCTCCCTCCTGCTGTATCCTTTCCATGCCTTCCTGCTGCCTCTTTCCCCTCTACTTTTTGCCTCCTTTTCCTTCCCCCTCTCTGCATGCTTCACCATTCCCATAATTTTCTTTTCCATTCACTTCCTATCTTTTTGTTCATACATCATTAACTACCGATCTATTAAGTGTGTCTATCTCGTAAATTGAGTAAGTTTTCATCCCAATGTAGTGGAATGATTACTGAACAACAATTAAAGTGCATAACATCTCCTGCACTTGAACAGATCAAATTAGTTCATTCTGCACACGAATTGGCGTCAAGATGTGCGACATGCACACACACGCTGCAGCTGGAGATGATTTCCTACCATTTCATATTTGTATGAAGTCATGAAATACTTTTCGGTCTCTTCAACTCGTTCAAGAACTATATTAACCTTTGACATGATCAATCTACGTTCCTCGTACCTTCAGCCACACTGTCTGTAATCTCCACTGGCCATATTCTCTGACACTACATGAATAAAAACACTGGTCAACAAAGACTTTGTGCCATCGAAAAAAAAAATATTTGTTTGATGTGTATTTTTGCAAGCTGAATCCAAATATGTTTTCAAAATTTATCTATAGCCCATAGTTCTTTTTTCAACACATCTTTCTTACCCTTTCATTACCTACTCGATCAACTCATCTCACACCACATACTGTCCTCAAACATTTCATTTCCAACACATCCACCCTCCACCGCACAACCCGATCTATAGCCCATGCCTCGCAGCCCTATGATATTGTTGGAGCAACTATTCCTTCAAACACACCCATACATTCTTCATCGCTTCCTGAAACCTCGCCCCCTCCCTCACCCTAAGACTCACTTACGCTTCTATGGTTCCATTCGCTGCTAAATCCATTCCCAGATATCTAAGACACTTCACTTCCTCCAGTTTCTCCATTCAAACTTACATCCCAATTAACTAGTCCCTCAACCCTGCTGAAGCTAATAACCTTGCTCTTATTCACATTTACTGTCAGCTTTCTCATTTCACATACCATTCCAAACTCAGTTACCAACTTTTGCAGTTACTCACTTGAATCAGCCACCAGTGCTTCTCTCCTCTGACCAAACTAATCTCTAGGTTTCTGATTCTTCCACTATCCCAAACAGCCTTGAAAAGACCGGATGGTCTTTTGCTCTTTGAACATTCTTGTACTTTTTTGTATCATTTTTGTTGGTTTTGTTTTAATTATCATATTATTATTCTCATTATCATTATCATCATCATCATCGTCATTATCATCATCAGTAACAGTAACAGTAGTATTAGTATTATCATTAGTAGTAACAGCAGTATAAATAGTAGTTTATAGTATAGTAGTAGTAGCTGTAGTAGTAGTAGTGGTAATAGACGTGGTAATAGTAGTAGTAGAAGTTGTAGTAGCAGTAGTAGTAGTCGTAGCAGTAGTGATATTGGTAGTAATTGCATTAATAGTGGTAGAGATAGTAGTAGTATCAAAAGTAGCAATAATGATAGTCGTAGTAATATAATCATTATTATCATTATTATCTTTATCATTGTTATCATCATTATCATTATTACTTTCTGTAGTAGTAACAGCAGCAGCAGCAGTAGTAGTAGTAGTAGTAGCAGTAGTAGTAGTAGTAGTAGTAGTAGTAGTAGTAGTAGTAATAGCAGCACTAATCGTTGTAGTGACAGTAGCATGCTCATTGCTTTTTTTGAGATCGTCATGTTCTCTCTAGTCTACATCCTGTTGTCTCCCAAAACCTGCAGGATGACCATCTGTACAACATAATCTTCCTATCTGACTTGATTTCATGATTCTATAACTTGGCCTCGGATGTATTTTCTCGCCGATCTTCATTCTTCAGCAACCTATTAATTCACATCTATATCCCCTGTGAAAATTATCTATGGTAGTATTAAGGTCACACTAACACCACTGTTACTTTTGCCGTGTTTCAAATGTCCTCGATTGTTGCCGTGGAAACGCATCAGGTGGTGTTGGGGACACTTAGATGTAAGGTAAGGCAATGTAGACGAGACTGGGTGCTCTTCTCCAAGCCTCACACAGAATCCAGCGGTGCATCCCATATCTTAGATGACGTTAGAGATACGTTGTAGGAGGAAGCTGACCAGTGGATTTAGTCATTGATCCCTGAGAGAGAAGGCACTGCAGACTGTAAAATAAGAATCTAAATAAAGAAAGAAATTGTACATTTTCATGAATTCTGTGTATCACTGGTTAAAGTTTATGGTAACCATGCGAAGAAGGGAACGATTTTCCTTTTTCTAAACCTCCTGAAATAAACAAAAGTGAAGTACAGTATTAAGAGGAAGATCACTCCTTGATGCGAACGACAGAGGAGTAAGATATACATACGAAGTAAAATCCAGTGTTAAACAAGACATTCTCGTTGAATGCCCATTACGCTTAGCTTGTCGAAAAACCTCCTTATTTAGATCCCTGAATGTCCATGAACCACACAGGCAACCATTAAATTTCCCTGTGGATGATAATCTTAAATCCGCTCTCTCACTTTGTACACTTAGAATTAGCAGTCACGGACAGCAGCCAGTGCAATACCCCTGATATCTACCGCTTTTTCTTATTATGTGTAAATGAATATTGTTCATGTTTACACATATTTAGGCAGCACTTGTCAGGAAGATGACAGTGTGATGACAGATGTGCTTGTCGTCTTAACGTGAAGATCTCTAACAACTTATCTGACTTATTTTGTTCTAATTCTGTCATTAAAAGAGGTCACCAGGAGCAGCAATGAGTGAACTAGATATCTTTGAGAAAAGGCTTATGTTTCAGGTGCGCCATAACGACAGAATATAGATGGATATAGAACATCGCTTATACTACCATGTTTATTAGTTTGCTCAGCAATTGTTCAGAATTTGACACATATGGAATGAACGACTTGGGGCACATAAGAAACCATTCAGCCAGTGTGATGTCCCGTGTACTCATACAGCATACTAAGTGTCAAGATCCGGGTACTTATGCAGTATACTGAGTGTCAAGACTCCAGTGTACTTATAAGGTATACTGGGTGTCAGGACCGTATCAGGTATACTCATGAGGTATACTGGTTGTCACGACTGTATCAGGTATACTCATGAGGTATATTGGTTGTCAAAACCGTATCAGGTATACTCATGAGGTATACTGGGTGTCACAACCGTATCAGGTATACTCATGAGGTATATTGGTTGTCACGACAGTATCAGGTATACTCAAGCAGTATACTGGGTGTCAAGATACAGCAAACAACAATTCATTTCTTTCACAATCGTTTTTCTTTTAATAGTGACTTCCATGGCACGATCAACACCATCTCGGGTGAAAAAGAAAAAGAAGAAAATACAAAGAAGGTAGAAATTAATCATGGTTCCAGAAGACTATATATATAGAGTGAGGGACAAAAGTAGGAGGATAATTCCACAGGTCAGCTGCTCAAAGGATGGCATCATATACAACCAGTCCTCCATTACTTTACCTGATAATTTTCGTATTATTTCTGATATTCATTCGAACCCGTTTCATTCCCCACAACTTGAGTCATATTCCTAACTGGGTTGACTGCATGAGATGCGAGTAATATTTTTCATGGCTCGGGGATTCGATCCCAAAATCTCTGATTTGCATATAACGAATTCGTTATATCATTGGGTTGCCAGATGAAAATGACGCGTCTGAGCAAAGCTTTCCCCCCCACAATCTTAATCTATTGTAAGGCAATGCATGTTCACATTACCAGCCTCACTCTATTTTTCTGATATCAACCTTCTATTTCAGAACCATATGCCTGGCCATGTCTACTAAGCAAACGATACGTGACAGGCCAAAAAAAATTATGAAGCTGTATATAAAGATTACCGAGAATAAACATGATGAAGAATGTTCATCTTTGATGAGTTTGTCAAAAATATAATTGTTGATGGACATTCTGTTGCTGCTTTTCGTTGCTCAGGATAAAATAGCTTCAATCGGATGAAAAACGGAACTTGGAAAATATGTGAATCTTTCTCGCAGAATTATGCCCTCGAAAAACACAGATATTTACGATTAAAGACCGAAATTATTGCCGAGATGGAGACTACGTGAACGACTGTGGGACAGGTTGCCGATGGCGGAGTTCCATATTAGTCGACCGGTCGCCCAACCTTATACACCCATCTGTCCGGCCGGCTAGTCGACCGGCTTTATAAAGCCAGCCGGTCAAATAATATCTAATGTTATTAAACAGTAAACGGTTAGACAACTCGGTCGACAGCTGGTTGATCTACCTACTGGTTTAGTGAACTACTACCGCTTAGCTTTTGATCAGAGTCACAGACATACCAGCTATTTCCCATTTCTTAAACTAGCTTTAATTTCTATAAAGTTTAATTACATTAGAATATCCTAGGACTCATAATAAAGCTTTCATTTTCTTATCAAAAATGAATTCAAGGTTTTTAGTTTTAATACCACGTACATGACAGCTGAAAGTCTGGCATATCATTACATATTACATAACTTTACAACTTGTAACTTCTAATGCTCTCTTCAGGGATTCCAACCCAACTTTCCTGAATCGCACTACCAGTATCCAGACAACTGTATTAGCAAAGTCTCTGCTGCACCGCTGCATCTTAAGCAATGTGTTGATTTCTTAAGAAGAGATGGTTAAATAGCTTAAGATCACACAGCACTCACAGCTACTAAATTAAGCCTTAGCACTATATATATATATATATATATATATATATATATATATATATATATATATATATATATATATATATATATATATATATATATATATATATATATATATATATATATATATATATTCTTTCTTTCTTTCAAACTATTCGCCATTTCCCGCATTAGCGAGGTAGCGTTAAGAACAGAGGACTGGGCCTTTGAGGGAATACCCTCACCTGGCCCAATTCTCTGTTCCTTCTTTTGGAAAATTAAAAAAAAACGAGAGGGGAGGATTTCCAGCACCCCGCTCCCTCCCCTTTTAGTCGCCTTCTACGACACGCAGGGAATACGTGGGAAGTATTCTTTCTCCCCTATCCCCAGGGAATATATATATATATATATATATATATATATATTATCCCTAGGGACAGGGGAGAGGAATACTCCCCACGTATTCCCTGCGTGTCGTAGAAGGTGACTAAAATGAGAGGGGGCCGGGGGCTGGAAATCCTCCCCTCCCGTTTCTAATTTTCCAAAAAAAAAGGAACAGAGAAGTAGGCCAAGTGAGGATATTCCTTCTAAGGCTCAGTCCTCTGTTGTTAACGCTACCTCGCTAACGCTGGATACGACGAATATGTATGAAAAATAGAAGAATATATATATATATTTTTCTTTCTTTCAAACTATTCGCCATTTCCCGCGTTAGCGAGGTAGCGTTAAGAACAGAGGACTGGGCCTTGGAGGGAATATCCTCACCTGGCCCCCTTCTCTGTTCCTTGTTTTGGAAAATTAAAAAAAAAAACGAGAGGGGAAGATTTCCAGCCCCCCGCTCCCTCCCCTTTTAGTCGCCTTCTACGACACGCAGGGAATACGTGGGAAGTATTCTTTCTCCCCTATCCCCAGGGATAATATATATATATATATATATATATATATATAATAATAATAATATTAATAATAATAATAATAATAATGACTTGAAAGGTAGACAGCGTCAGAGGGTCAAATATTGCTGACATTCCAGAAAAAAAAAGAAATTGGCCACACATAACTACACAGTGGAGGTGTAAATATTCAGTATATTGCCATCTGCGAACAAGGCTCCCGTGTGCTCCAGCCTCCAGCTATATTTTAGAGTTTAGACAACTCATCACAAAAGCGACACTCCGGGTACGTAATTTTCATGCACTATGCTGCCCTCGACTTGTAACACGAGCGTAATTTGATAATCAAACCCATAATTGGAAACAAGATTAGCTTGTGAAGACCAGGCAACGTTTCAGTCGATGATAATCGGCCAAGATGGGCCTAAATGTTTGATATATTCACACTAGATTTATCAATTATAAGTCTTACATAAATGCTAGGTAATGTTGACTTTTGTCATCTAATATTGTAGATTAGATTATTACAGAAAAGTTTATTGCAAGAATTTATGATTGTACATATAAATAAGCACACAACCACATCACATTCCAGTTTATAAAGGTAAATTGTTAGGCTGTCATGATCATAGGGTATGCTGAAAAGTTTGGCATTCAGTATTTTGCATCTTCTCCCCTTCATTATGGATAGACCTAAGATGGTATATATTACGTAAACAGTCCTCGTTAAACTTACAGTTAATAACATGCCTTAATCACAACCATGTACAGATATTCTACAAGTATCATGATATAGCCAACTGTACCATACTTAATCTATCCCCCTTATCTATAGACAGTTTTTAAAAAAGCTAATCTTTACGAAAACTTATCTCTACTTCCTTAAACATGTGAGTTTGCTTCATTTACGTTTTCATTTGTTTCATGGCTAATAGCAGACGTCTTCACTCCAGTTTGGAGTTTCTTGAGCCACGTTTTAGCATTTCATGTAAATACCATTGCCTCTTACTCAATCTAAGATAACCAGAGTTACGTAAAGTTCATGTTGCTTGAATTCAATTCACAAATAATACAAAGAATGTTTCGTGTTCATCATTCTTTTCTTTATGGATACAACAGACGTTGTAACTTGAAAGTGCTTGATCAGATTTTGTATTTCTCACGTTTACTTTAGTTTGAATGTGTATGAATATTTTCAGTCTATGTTAAGCATACAGTAGATAACATACCTAGTAACTAGGGTACGTTCTACAATACTGACATCGCTTCAGTGTAGATAAAAGATGCCTTGACGTAAGTCAGGAAATCTAGAATAGTGAAGAGATGTTTCCTGATATGAACATGATAGGATAATCGCTACACAGTAACATGTAAGCCATCTAGACTTACATGATAGAAATTATAAACTAAGGTTTCCTCATGCTAACATCAGTTACGACAAACCATACTACTTTAAGCTGTCTTTTATGGAGTCGAATTCTATCTCAGTGTGGATAATTGACTTCATGGACTGGACCACACTACGCTAGATTTTATAGATTCAAGTTATGTATTAGTATGGATACAACTTGCTTAATAAGAAGGCTACTGAATCTGGTTTATCATGGCCACAAGTCATATCTTTGTACACTACAAAATCGATGCAGTTCTCATCACACTCTACAGTCATACGTCCATAGCTAAGCTTCGTGACCCGTGTATGTTGAGTGTGTATTTGATGATCAACAAACTCTTGTACTTCAACGCGTGAATCTTGTTGTTTTCGTATGTAGCCAAACTATACATTCACGAGCAAGTATGGTACAACTTGTGTAGGTGAGCATCAAGTGCCCTATTAGGCATTTTACAATAGGTTTAGGTTACCATTATGGTTCCCAGCTCAAAGAAATTTAGAATGACATTATCTCAATCATGGAATGTCTATGTGGGCCATCTGATCGGTGACGTAGAGTCTCGTGGTTAACATTATAACACAGAGTGGGCGTGTCTTTGCCCTGTGGCAGGTAGGCTGACACCTAGTCTCCCGTCGCGCGCAATTACCAAAATGTGTTTTTACCAAGAAATATGGGTATTAGCACCGCTCTCTGTGGGTACCGCAAAAAGGAGGGAGAGGAAAAACAAAAAAGTTTAGTTCCATAAAACGATTTCACTTTTGAATATTGAATGTTGAGATAGATATACAATGAACCTAAATGGTGAATTAGCTACTACTTCGACCCCGATATATGTAATCATTGAATAACCTTACGACTCGTCTTCTGGGGTTCCTGCAACCTTGAGGCTGCATTCCATGAAGAACCAGGGACACGATGGCATCCCGTGGATCCAAATGCTCCTTGACGAGACAACTTTCCGTACGTCAAAGGTCACATTCTTCGCTCACTGGTAAAACATTTGCAGGCGGAATCCGACAATTTCCCTTCCCCATTCAAGTTTTGATTATACAACTCCCAGACATATTACATGGGGGTCCTGTAGCGTTAAGTCTACACTTCAAGCAGGAGCAGGGAAGTGACGTACTTTTGGACGGTATCAAGTAATAATCTCGCGCCTCTGATATATATATATATATATATGTATATATATATATATATATATATATATATATATATATATATATATATATATATATATATATATATATATATATCTTTCTTTTCTTTCAAACTATTCGCCATTTCCCGCGTTAGCAAGGTAGCGTTAAGAACAGAGGACTGGGCCTCTGAGGGAATATCCTCACCTGGCCTCGTTCTCTGTTCCTTCTTTTGGAAAATTAAAAAAAAAAGAAAACGAGAGGGGAGGATTTCCAGCCCCCCGCTTCCTCCCCTTTGAGTATCCTTCTCCGACACGCAGGGAATACGTGGGAAGTATTCTTTCTTCCCTATCCCCAGGGATAATATATATATATATATATATATATATATATATATATATATATATATATATATATATATATATATATATATATATATATATAACAGGAAACAATAGTTCTTAGGATCACTTGGATCAGTTCATTAGATGATAGTTAGGTTCACATTATTCCATTAATGATCATTAATTCTCAAATGAACAAATTCTTGATAGTTAAACATGAAGCGGCCTGCAGCAGTCACGGTCTACAAGAAAAGCGATCCAGTAGTTTTCAAAATAACAAAGAAAAAAAAAAGAGAAAAAAAGGGAAGTGAATTTCTACCTTGATAAGTTCGCCATTTCGTCCATGTTGACGACTGGTCGTTGCGCTGTTTTCCACGATTCCAGGCAAGCCATCCAACCAGGTGGATGACCATTTGTGTGTGTATGTGTGTGCGTGTGACACTGTCCATTATCCCAACCTATTAGTGGTGAAAATTGCTTCAATGTAGTTGTAGGGATGCCAATTAAATTTTTATCTTAGAAGACGAATATCAGTTCTGAGTAAAATTAGCGACCGCTAGAACGTCAATATCTGAACTCGCATAGGCAAGCCGCTGTTTTGAGGCCACTCAGTCATTGCAGGTTAATGATACCGAATTACATCAGATTCACTTACCTGAAACTCCCACAAATACATGATTTTGAAATTTACTTGCTTAGTTTATCCCCGCTGTCTGCTATATACATTTCAAACAATAAGGTATAATCAATAGATAAAATATTCATAAAGATATGGTTTTGATTGATTTATAGTCCATTACAGAATACTTAGAGACATACCTAATTTTAATTCTTACAGCAAAATGAGAGACATTCTAGCCCCATCTATGTAAAAGTAAACAAAGTGAGTGGAAGAACTAACACCATCTGGTGGTGGACAGTGAAAAAGTAACTGAAAAAAAGGGAAAGTTAGAATTAAATTATTTTTTCGTGTAAGTATTGATATATTTTCGTATTCTATCATTTCATGATATGTGTACTTTAACCAAATGGCTTAGATTTTACTGCTGATTTAATACACACGTATATATACATATTCCAACTATGGTTTGGAACGCAACTTTGGCATTGGAAACAATTTATTCAAAATTGAACCATTTTGTTATTTTTCTTCCATGGGCGTCCTTGAGGAATCTATCCCCGTGTTCATGAATCTACTTCTATGATCCTCGATAGTTTTTGTATCATTGCATGCTTGACAGTCGTCTTAATTCACAATTTTTATAGATTTAAGAAACACCCTTGATATTGTTCGTGATCCGACAATACCCAAGGAGAACTCCCGTCATGACAGCATATTCATTCTACATACCAATGAATTCTAACTGACATTGTCACCAAATCTGAGAGTTTGAACGTAACTGGACTATCAACATTACTGTTAGATCAAAGACACCATAAGGAGGCGTGGTGGAGCCAAGTGAAGAACTTGCACGTTTGCGAAGAGTCACAGAAATGCTCAGATTTCCCCATTATCTATAGGTTTTGTCAGCTAGGCTGTTGCACTTAACTTCACAGTTTATAGACTTATTTTTTTTTTATTTATTTTGCTTTGTCGCTGTCTCCCGCGTTAGCGAGGTAGCGCAAGGAAACAGACGAAAGAGATGGCCCAACCTACCCACATACACATGTATATACATACACGTCCACATACGCAAATATACATACCTATACATCTCAACGTATACATATATATACACACACAGACATATACATATATACACATGTACATAATTCATGCTGTCTGCCCTTATTCATTCCTCTCGCCACCCTGCCACACAAGAAAAACAACCCCCTCCCCCCCTCATGTGTGCGAGGTATCGCTAGGAAGACAACAAAGGCCCCATTCGTTCACACTCAGTCTCTAGCTGTCATATAATAATGCACCGATACCACAGCTCCCTTTCCACATCCAGACCCCACACAACTTTCCATGGTTTACCCCAGACGATTCACATTCCGTGGTTCAATCCATTGACAGCACGTCAACCCCGGTATTCCACATCGTTCCAAATCACTCTATTCCTTGCACGCCTTTCACCCTCCTGCATGTTCAGGCCCCGGTCACTCAAGATCTTTTTCGTTCCATCTTCCCACCTCCAATTGGGTCTTCCACTTCTCCTCGTTCCCTCCACCTCTGACACATATATCCTCTTGGTCAGGTTAGGTTAGGTTAGGTTAGGCTACCTTGTCTTACGCACTTTATTTACCTCCTTCCAGAACATCTTTTTATTCTCCCTAAAATTTAATGATACTCTCTCACCCCAACTCTCATTTGCCCTCTTTTTCACCTCTTGCACCTGTCTCTTGACCTCCTGCCTCTTTCATTTATACATCTCCCACTCATTTGCATTATTTCCCTGCAAAAATCGTCCAAATGCCTCTCTCTTCTCTTTCACTAATAATCTTACTTCTTCATCCCACCACTCACTACCCTTTCTAATCAACCCACCTCCCTCGCTTCTCATGCCACAAGCATCTTTTGCGCAAGCAATCACTGCTTCCCTAAATACATCCCATTCCGCCCCCACTCCCCTTACCTCCTTTGTTCTCACCTTTTTCCATTCTGTACTCAGTCTCTCCTGGTACCTCCTCACACAAGTCTCTTTCCCAAGTTCACTTATTCTCACCACTCTTTTCACCCCAACATTTTCTCTTCTTTTCTGAAATCATCTACAAATCTTCACCTTCGCCTCAACAAGATAATGATCAGACATCCTTCCAGTCGCACCTCTCAGCACATTAACATCCAAAAGTCTCTCTTTCGCGCTCCTATCAATTAACACGTAATCCAATAACGCTCTCTGGCCATCTCTCCTACTTACATACGTATACTTATGTATATCTCTCTTTTTAAACCAGGTATTCCCAATTACCAGTCCTTTTTCAGCACATAAATCTACAAGCTCTTCACCATTTCCATTTACAACACTGAACACCCTATGTACAACAATTATTCCCTCAACTGCCACATTACTCACCTTTGCATTCAAATCACCCATCACTATAACCCGGTCTCGTGCATCAAAACTACTAAAACACTCACTCAGCTGCTCCCAAAACACTTGCCTCTCATCTTTCTTCTCATGCCCAGGTGCATATGCACCAATAATCACCCATCTCTCTCCATCAACTTTCAGTTTTACCCATATCAATCTAGAGTCTACTTTCTTACACTCTATCACATACTCCCACCACTCCTGTTTCAGGAGTAGAGCTACTCCTTCCCTTGCTCTTGTCCTCTCACTAACCCCTGACTTTACTCCTAAGACATTCCCAAACCACTCTTCCCCTTTACCCTTGAGCTTCGTTTCACTCAGATCCAAAACATCCAGGCTCCTTTCCTCAAACATACTCAAACATACTCCCTATCCCTCCTTTTTTCTCATCTTGGTTACATTCACACACATTTAGACACCCCAATCTGAGCCTTCAAGGAGGACGAGCACTCCCCACGTGACTCCTTCTTCTGTTTCCCCTTTTAGAAAGTTAAAATACAAGGGGGGGAGGGTTTCCAGCCGCCGGCTTCCGTCCCCTTTAGTCGACCTCTACGACACGTGAGGAATGCGTGGGAAGTATTCTTTCTCCCCTATCCCCAGGATATATATATATATATATATATATATATATATATATATATATATATATATATATATATATATATATATATATATATATATATATATATATATATATATATATATATATCCAGTGAATTGGGGAATCAAATTTTTTCACCTTTGTGTGTCTCATATAGAAAGGTGTACTGTTAAGTTCTTTTTTATCAAAGGTAACAGCAACAACAATGAAGGCTTGTGTGAATTAGATAATATATCAATGAATTATATGTGGCAGAATTAAGAGAGCAATAACGGACCTGATGTTCTTTGCCAGGTAGAGGGACTGGTTACTTTACAATCCTGGTCAACCTTTCCATGTTTCGCAGATCAATTTTTTCCTTGTTTCCTCAGCTGTGGTGAAATCCAATTTTGTATGTATTCGCTTGATCATGTTGATCTGTATCCTTGAAAATGGCATGAAATACAGTCGAAGGCTTCGAGATTCTGTGTTAGAATTCCGGCGAGTTTATATGTATATATATATATATATATATATATATATATATATATATATATATATATATATATATATTATGGATCTGGAGAAGGCATATGATAGAGTTGATAGAGATGCTCTGTGGAAGGTATTAAGAATATATGGTGTGGGAGGCAAGTTGTTAGAAGCGTTAAGAGTAAATGTGAATAAGAGCAAGGTTATTAGGTACAGTAGGGTTGAGGGTCAAGTCAATTGGGAGGTGAGTTTGAATGGAGAAAAACTGGAGGAAGTGAAGTGTTTTAGATATCTGGGAGTGGATCTGTCAGCGGATGGAACCATGGAAGCGGAAGTGGATCATAGGGTGGGGGAGGGGGCGAAAATTTTGGGAGCCTTGAAAAATGTGTGGAAGTCGAGAACATTATCCCGGAAAGCAAAAATGGGTATGTTTGAAGGAATAGTAGTTCCAACAATGTTGTATGGTTGCGAGGCGTGGGCTATGGATAGAGTTGTGCGCAGGAGGATGGATGTGCTGGAAATGAGATGTTTGAGGACAATGTGTGGTGTGAGGTGGTTTGATCGAGTAAGTAACGTAAGGGTAAGAGAGATGTGTGGAAATAAAAAGAGCGTGGTTGAGAGAGCAGAAGAGGGTGTTTTGAAATGGTTTGGGCACATGGAGAGAATGAGTGAGGAAAGATTGACCAAGAGGATATATGTGTCGGAGGTGGAGGGAACGAGGAGAAGAGGGAGACCAAATTGGAGGTGGAAAGATGGAGTGAAAAAGATTTTGTGTGATCGGGGCCTGAACATGCAGGAGGGTGAAAGGAGGGCAAGGAATAGAGTGAGTTGGAGCGATGTGGTATACAGGGGTTGACGTGCTGTCAGTGGATTGAATCAAGGCATGTGAAGCGTCCGGGGTAAACCATGGAAAGCTGTGTAGGTATGTATATTTGTGTGTGTGGACGTGTGTATGTACATGTGTATGGGGAGGGTTGGGCCATTTCTTTCGTCTGTTTCCTTGCGCTACCTCGCAAACGCGGGAGACAGCGACAAAGTATAAAAAAAAAAAAAAAAAAAAAAATATATATATATATACATATATATATACATATATATATATATATATATATATATATATATATATATATATATATATATATATATATATATATATATATATATATATATATATATATATTGCAACAATTACCACATGAATATTTCAGCGAAGGAAACGAATATTGCAAGTAAACACACACACCTATATATATATATATATATATATATATATATATATATATATATATATATATATATAGGTCTGTATGTGTGTGTGTGTGTGTGTGTGTGTTATTTACTTGCAGTATTCATTTCCTTCGATGAAATATTCTTGTTTGAGCTCCTGACTATTAAAAAAGAGTTTAAACAATTTGTCTCAAACTCCTTTTCAAACGATAAATCTGGTTCTGTTTGGTGTGCGAAGATGAGTTTGTTGAAGGTCACCATAAAGACAGATGTATCTAACACATTTCAATATCATAAGTTTTGAGACGACAGGCGCGCCACTGAGAAGCATAATGGATGGTGGAAGACGTAAAGAATATATCGCCTGTTGATCGTGTTTCTGACTGTGAGGGTATATCATAAGTATTTCTTTCTGTAAGTACGATAGCAAGGACGTCCATGTTTTGCTATGAGAGCGTATCTAGTGAGTCACACAAGTATCCTTCACACATGAAGATAGTGTTAAAGTTTCTTCGGTTGGTGGATGTTGCTCGATGTTGACGTCCATACCGACCCTTGTGGTTGATAGGCTTAAAGCCCAAACAATCAACCGAGCATCTACAAAGATATTAAATACCATTGCTACAGAGGCCTATCCCATTCTTGTACCTTTACGTTTATTGGTTCAATCAACCTGAAAATGACTAACTTTGTATGTTCTGATACTATGCTTATGGTAACTTTTTAGTTTGAGATGCATCATACTGAGAAATAAATCATTTTGCAATATATCATTAAGCTATAAAGTATTGTTTCTATTTCAGTGACTGCCAGGGATAGATATTTTGATATGGGTAAGTATTCTATATCTTTTAAACCATTTTCCTCTCGTACAGCATAGCGACCCACGCCAACGCTCTCGTCACTCAAATATAACCAACTTTATATACAAAAACACCAAAGTTTGGCGTTACAATGTACACTGCTCCGAGGATCTGGCCAGCAGGGGATGACAAGGATTAGCCAGCGGGTCGGCCACCTTGTGACATGGCGGATACAATATTAAACAAACGCCCTGTGTTAAGCCCCATTGACACCGGCCCGACATAAACAAGTAAAGGCCCAATTTGCGTCAGCCGGGGAGGTCGCTGGCGATGACCAATGTACAGTGGCTATGTATGCTTCACAGAAATGGCTGCACACTGGATTATCTTTAAGGGGACTGTAACGCCTGGCTGTGTGGCTTGGCGGCTTCTCAGGCATTCACTGTAAGCTGGTCCGACGTCTTGTCCGTTTGTCTGTCGGTCTTGTCCAATTCACTCCATGATTTCGTTAATGGTTCAACGACCAACTTGAGGTTATCGACGATCGAGACGCCAAACTGTCTTCATAAATGATATGCAGAATCTGATGTTCGACGAGAAAACATATCTAGAAAGGCCAACTTTCCCTGGTGAATGCGGTGTGTCTCCCTTCTTACACATCTTAAACATCTTTGTGCCAAGGATCAGGAAAATCGGTCAAGAGGATATATCGGTTACTGAGTGACTTTCATCAATATTAGTTGAAAAAGAAAATCGTTTTGTAGCAAAGCATTTAAGATTTGCTAACTTTTGACCTTTAACGGAAGCTAGAAATGATCAATGTACAAATTTGCCGTCGGTAGTATGTGGAATATGTGCAAAGACATCTTTAAGCTAAGTTTTATGAACACTGGCTGAAACGCAGCGAAAACAAAAGTCTTTCTATTGACTTTTGGCCCCTAAACAGTATCCAAAATGGTCATATCACATTTTCTCTGTATATAAGGCGTGAAGCATTTGAACAGACCTCTTTAAGTCAGTTTCATGAGCACTGTCTGAAATGTGGTCAATTGATGGACAAAGAAATCATATGTTTTATTGGCCTTTGGTTCTCACTGAATAGAAGAGGTGACTTAACACGATCTAGCCTGTACACTGTATGGGATTGGTGAAAAGATATCTGTATGCAATTTTCATTCTCAGTTTGTAGAAGGAATTGCGGCCCCAAATATACGAATTTGGGTCGATTGACCTCTGACCTCGTAAAACTCTTTAAAAATGTATGCGAGAAAAGTTGTGAAAAGTTTTCAGGACGTATTGGAACATGGAACATATCTACCGGGTTCCAAGTTGGTCTTCCCGAAGGTGAAGAAATGGCCCAAAATCGTAATTATTCTGTGAACGGACGAGAAACACTGCATAAAAAGACAATATGTTTCACCAGCGTTCATCTCGATACAACTAACCGAGAGATATCCATCATAGTACAATAATAGTTGATCATAGTTCGTGGATGTTCGTAGTTTATAATCAACACTTGAGGCTGTGGTGTGGGGGATACGAGCCGCTGCAGAGAGCAACAATACCTGGGAGTAATAGTTTGTTAACAGGCGAGTGACGGTGGTCCACCCGACCATCCGTGGAAGGTAGGCCAGGCCCACTGCTCCTCTCCTCACCTCACCTTGTTCACATACGTCACACACGTGATGGTCAGTACTGTGATGTGTGAGGTTGTGATGGCTGCTGCTGTGGTATAGGTGGCAGAGTGATGACTCGTCCTGTGGCAGTGGGTGTTGTGATGGCTACAGTAACGATTGTTACAAGAGAAGCTGTGACGGGTGGCGCTCAGTTGCAGCTGCTAATGTGACAGCTGGTGTTCAGTTTTTTTTTAGCTGCTAATGTGACAGTTCTTCAGTTGCAGCTGCTAATGTGACAGCTGGTGTTTATTTTTAGCTGAATGTGACGGTTGGTGTTTAGTTTTAGCTGCTAATGTGACGGTTGGTGTTCCGTTGCAGCTGCTAATGTGACGGTTGCTATTTAACTTTAGCTGCTAATGTGACGGATGGTGTTTAGTTTTAGCTGTTAATGTCACGGCTGGTGTTTAGTTTTAGCTGCTAATGTGACGGATGGTGTTCAGTTGCAGCTGCTAATGTGACGGATGGTGTTCAGTTGCAGCTGCTAATGTGAGGGATGGTGTTCAGTTGCAGCTGCTAATGTGACGCCTGGTGTTCAGTTGCAGCTGCTAATGTGACGAATGGTGTTTAGCTTTACCTGCTATTGTGATGGCGTTGGTTTAGTTTTAGCTGGTATTGTGACGGCTGGTACTTAGTTTTTTAATGTGACGGCTGGCGCTTAGGTTTAGCCATTAGTGTGACGGTTTGTACTCTTACAGTACATGCTGTAGCGAGTGACTGTTACCAGTACTGTAATGGGATGTGGTGTGACGGATGGGCCGTGTTAGCCGGTGCTGTGTTGACTGGTGGTGTTACGAGAGGTGACGTAATTAAGGAGCCATGTGCTGGCATTTTAATGTGGCATTGCTTCTGTTTTGGTAAGTGTTGTGACGGTTGTAAACATTGCAGCTTTGAGTGTGACGGCTGGGACACACATGACCAGTAACGTAAGAGCTAATCGTCTTTGAGATGATGTTACGTTAGATTTGTGACGGCTAATGCCAAGTCTTTGTTCTATTTTTCCGAAAGGCAAAATAAAAATCACTGGAAAAAAGGCCTGATGATATTTTACATAAATTTTATATGTGTATATTACGGTTCTGTTAATGTCCAACACTTTCCTCAAAATATTCCCTTTTCGAGAGAGATTTCATTGAAGGTAATCACAATTTTTTTTTTCACTGCTTTCACATCCGTTGGAATCAAATATTTCCCTTCATTTTGGTGTGTGTGTGTGTTTATTAATAATAAGAACCTCTCGCTCTCCATCATTATCATAATTGTTGCAGCTTGAAAAGTCTCGTTAAATACAGCTTTGTGAAGGTTTTATTGAAGATAACTCCCCCCAGTGCTGTCGATGCATTCATATTTTCTAACACACGCTGGTGTTCTTTTGATGATGAAGATTTCTGTACCACACAATATCATGACGGGCCGAGACTGGCTGGCCACCGTGGGTCTGCAGACACAGTCACGTATAAGTACGAACGAATTAATTGTTTCCTGCAACATATATTGTCATCATCAGTGTGAAATGACATACGATTCATATCTTGGTGATTTAATGAAATGATAACAGAAATGCAGTTAGACTAGTCTACATGTATCTGTTTACATGACTTCACGTGTGTGTCGGGAGCGTAAGCACTAAAAGTCATTTTAAATACTAAAAAGAGGAAGCCTGATGACAAATGACAACATAATAGCATTGCAAGGAAGGAGGAAAAAAATCGTCTAATTGGCATTCATACAAAACGTCTCTCGTCATATCATGACATAAAGATGGGATCTCACAATTTTTCTGAAGCAGATTTACATCATTAATTAAGTGCAAGTGTATACAGCTTTTTTCCTGCTTCATTGTTGCACATTTTCTTTCTAAAAAAAAGTAGTATGAAAACAGATGCTTGTGAAGTTTGTCATATTTAATGATGAAGGACATTAGCCACATAGTGTCTTTTGTATGATTAACAAAGATATCGTTGACCATGTATTCATCTATAGCAACATAAATGCCAGGTATTCAGTTTGTTGTCACTAAAAGAAGCAGCCGGATACAATTTCGCCCCATTACTTGAAAAAGGACACAGGAAAAAAAAGAAAGCGTTCTAGCTATCGGGTGGGAGTGATCGAAATATGACGTTGGTATCACTGCTGGGCCTTGTGATGTCAGTGTTCGTAGAACACTGGTTCCTAACCATTATTGGAGTAGTTCCCCTTCTCAAAATTCTGATATATATATATATATATATATATATATATATATATATATATATATATATATATATATATATATATATATATATATATATATATATATATATATATATATATATATATATATATATATATTCCCTGGGGATAGGGGAGAAAGAATACTTCCCACGTATTCCCTGCGTGTCGTAGAAGGCGACTAAAAGGGGAGGGAGAGGGGGGGGCTGGAAATCCTCCCCTCTCGTTTTTTTTTTTTATTTTCCAAAAGAAGGAACAGAGAATTGGGCCAGGTGAGGGTATTCCCTCAAAGGCCCAGTCCTCTGTTCTTAACGCTACCTTGCTAATGCGGGAAATGGCGAATAGTTTGAAAGAAAAAATATATATATATATATATATATATATATATATATATATATATATATATATATATATATATATATATATACATATATATATATATTCATAATACTTAAATGCTGTCTCCCGCGTTAGCGAGGTAGCGCAAGGAAACAGACGAAAGAATGGCCCAACCCACCCACATACACATGTATATACATAAACGCCTACAACCGCACATACACATACCTATACATTTCAACGTATACGTACATATCGTACATATACATACACAGACTTATGCATATATACACATGTACACACCCACACTTCCTGCCTTCATCCATTCTCGTTGCCACCCCGCCGGACAAGAAATGGCATCCCCTCACCCCGTGCGCGCGCAAGGTAGCACTAGGAAAAGACAACAGAGGCCACATTCGTTCACACTCAGCCTCTAGCTGTCATGTTTAATGCACCGAAACCACAGCTCTCTTTCCACATCCAGGCCCCACAAAACTTTCCATGATTTACCCCAGACGCTTCACATGCCCTGGTTCAATCCATCGACAGCACGTCGACCCTGGTATACTACATTGTTCCAGTTTACTCTATTCCTTGAACTTCTTTCACACTCTTGCATGTTCACGCGCCGATCGCTCAAATTCTGTTTCACTCCATCCTTCCAACTCCAATTTGGTCTCTCACTTCTCGTTCCCTCCACCTCTGACACATATATACTCTTTATGAATCCTTCCTCACTCATTCTCTTCATGTGACCAAACCATTTCAGTGCATTCTCTTCTACTCTCTCAACCACATTCTTTTCATTACCACACATCTCTCTTACCCTTTCATCACTTACTTGATCAAACCACCTCACACCACATATTGTCCTCTATCATTTCATTTCCAATATATCCACCCTCCTCCGCATAACCCTGTCTATAGCCCATGCCTCGCAACCATATAACATTGTTGGAACACCTATTCCTTCAAACATACCCATTTTTGCTTTCCGAGATAACGTTCTCACCTTCCACACATTCTTCAACGCTCCCAGAACCTTCGTCCCCTCCCCTACCCTGTGACTCACTTCCGCTGGTAAATCCACTCCCAGATATCTAAAACACGTCACTTCCTCCAGTTTTTCTCCATTCAAACGAACCTCCCAAATAACTTGTCCCTCAACCCTACTGAACCTAATAACCTTACTATTATTCACATTTACTCTCAACTTTCTTCTTTCACACACTTTGCCAGACTCAGTCACCAACTTCTGCAGTTTCTCATTCGAATCAGCCACCAGCGCTGTATTATCAGCAAACAACAACTGACTCACTTCCCAAGCCCTCTCATCCACAATAGACAGCATACTTGACCCTCTCTCCAAAACTCTTGCATTCATCTCCCTAACAACCCCATCCATAAACAAATTAAACAACCATGGAGACATCATGCAACCCTGCCGCAAACCATCATTCACTGGGAACTAATCACTTTCCTCTCTTCCTACTCTTACACATGCCTTACATCCTTGATAAAATTTTCTACTGCTTCTCCCACACCATATACTATCAACTCTATCATATGCCTTCTCCAGATCCACATATGCTACATACAAATCCACCTGTTTTTCTAAGGATTTTTCACATACATTTTTCAAAGCAAACATCTGATTCCACATATCCTCTACCACTTCTGAAACCACACTGCTCTTCCCCAATCTGATGCTCTGTACATGACTTTACCCTCTCAATCAATACCTTCCCATATAATTTCCTAGGAATACTCAAGAAACTTATACCTCTGTAATTTGAACACTCATCTTTATCCACTTTGCCTTTATACAATGTCACCATGCACGCATTCCGCCAATCCTCAAGCACTTCCCCATGAACCATACATACATTGAGTATCCTTACCAACCAGTCAACAACATAGTCCCCCCTTTTTTAATGAATTCCACTGCAATACCATCGAAACCCGGCCCCTTGCCGGCTTTCATCTTCCGCAAAGCTTCACTACTTTTTCTCTGTTAACCAAACCATTCTCCCTGACCCCTCTCAGTTCGCACACCACCTCGACCAAAACACCCTATACATGTATATCCCTGGGGATAGGGGAGAAAGAATACTTCCCACGTATTCCCTGCGTGTCGTAGAAGGCGACTAAAAGGGGAGGGAGCGGGGGGCTGGAAATCCTCCCCTCTCATTTTCTTTTTTTTTTTTTTTAATTTACCAAAAGAAGGAACAGAGAAGGGGGCCAGGTGAGGATATTCCCTCAATGGCCCAGTCTTCTGCTCTTAACGCTACCTCGCTAATGCGGGATTAGGCGAATAGTTTAAAAATATATATATATATATATATATATATATATATATATATATATATATATATATATATATATATATATATATATATATATATATATATATATATATTCCTATGAGTCACGGGGAAAATGAAACACGAAAAGTTCCCAAGTGCACTTTCGTGTAATAATCACATCATCAGGGGAGACACAAGAGAGAAATATAACAGTCAGTTGATATACATCGAAGAGACGAAGCTAGGACGCCATTTGGTAAACATGTGATTGTCTAAAACATCACATGTTTACCAAATGGCGTCCTAGCTTCGTCTCTTCGATGTATATCAACTGACTGTTATATGTCTCTCTTGTGTCTCCCCTGATGATGTGATTATTATACGAAAGTGCACTTGGGAACTTTTCGTGTTTCATTTTCCCCGTGGACTCATAGGAATATCTTGATCACGCGCAAGATTGTGATCCTTTCCAATATATATATATATATATATATATATATATATATATATATATATATATATATATATATATATATATATATATATATATGTATATATGTATAAGCTCCCATACACGCACATGTACATACTTATACATATACATATCAACATTACACATATATACACATGTACATATGCATACTTGCTTGCCTTCATCCAATTCTGGCGATACCCCATCCCACAGGAAACAGCATCGCTACCCACTGCTTCAGCTAGGTAGCACTAGGAAAATAAACAAAAAAAGGCCACATTCGTTCAAGCTCATTCTCTAGCTGTCATGTGTAATGCACCGAAAACACAGCTCCCTATCCACATCCAGGCCTGACATACCTTTCCATGGTATGCCACAGACGTTTCACACGCCCTAGTTCAGTCCAATGACAGCACGTCGACCCCGGTATACCACATCGTTCTAATTCACTCTGTTCCTTGCACGACTCTTACCCTCCTGTCGTCCAGGCCCCGATCGTTCAAACTCTTTTTCACTCCATCCTTCCATCTCCTATTTGATCTCCCGCTTCTCCTTGTTCCCTCTACTTCTGACACATGATTCACGAATATGCTGGTAACCACAACTGAAATTAAACACGAAGAGTCTAGCGCTTTCGTGATCGATTCATATCGTCAGGAGCACAGAGACAATGTACAACTGTAGGTTTTACAGGCACATATACACGTCTGAGAAGTAAGGTGTATGACTTCGTAACAAGAGGGTCTGACGGAAAGGTCAGATAAGAAATGTAATCATCAAGGGCATGGGTCAGGTCACCAATACCATGTGGCAACAGGCAAAGGTCAGGTGATGAAAGGAAAGTATCAGGTCATGGATAAGCTTACTAACTTGTGCAAGTTGACATTTCTTTTGATTATGAGAGGATCTACGTTGTACATGCCTCGACTAACATTCAGATTATTATTGAAGCTATGTATAACAAAACTAGATTCTGTGATACTTTTGTCTACAAATGAATGACAAGATGCAATTTTCTGAGAGTAGTTCCACTCAGCAGGGTGGTTGAAATCTCGCATATGCTGAAATAGAGCACTGGATCCTGGCTGAGCGCGAACACTATATTGATGCTGCTTTATTCTTTGATTCAATTCTTTTCCAGTTTGTCCCATGTAAATTTTTATGGCATTCTTTGCATGGCATCTGGTAGACCCAACCATTTGAACTTATAGGCTAGTTGTTTATAAGCAAGTTTCTCTCTGTAATGCTGTTCTTAAATACAATGTTGATATCAAATTCCGTAAATAGCTGGGACAGTCCTGAAACCTGTTGCGATACAGTTATAAACGTTTTCAGTACCATAAGCTTCCTTGGCTCTTGAGTTGAAAAATATCTTTTGGCAGTGTAAGAAAATTTACCAATGAAAGCCTTGGGGTACTCAAACGATTGTGCAGTCATGAATTCTGATGCCTTCATTATCAACAAAATCTGGACTGTATATACGGTACGCATAGAGAGACACTGACGTGGACGTGAATTGTTTTACTTCATCATAGTGAGCTCAGCAGTAGTGTAAATATGAGCAGACATTTGTAGGTTTTCTAAAACTGCTGAACTTGAACTTTTTCTTATGTCTGTGTACCATGACATCCAAGATAGTAACTAGAATGTTGAGTCGAGGGGTGATATCTTCCAATAACAAGAATCCAAACCTCTTTACCAATTTTGTTGTAGCTGGTTACGCTGACCACTCGGCTATTGCCGCCCATAATGGGGAAATGTTTACTCACTTGCTAGTCGTCAAATACCTTTCGTCTCACGTCTATAAGCAAGGGAGTCTATGCTAGTCAAATCCCGTCACGCTTACATTTCCCCATAGTCAGCGATGTTACCGAACTTAACGTCACACATGGAGGTGCATGAACACAAATATAGTGCAAATGAACACGTACTTTTACAGAATCCAGTGCCTTCCAACAACAATTAGTCGAACCCCGTGCCATTTGTGTGGTAACAGGGTGCGCTAACCACTCGGCTATGCTGCCCATAGGGAAATAACTATTCGATTGCTATCATCAGAGGGTATTCGAGGTAAGGATGAACAGGTGGGTGGCTGTGTGTCAACTGCCGCGCCAAGGATTCGAAGCCAACGAGCCCTTGCGTGAGTTCTGGTCAGCGACGCTAACCGCCACACCACAGAAGCCAGTGTGGGTATGTTGTGAGTAACTACGAAAATGCTGTTCATGCGATGATGAGTAGATATGAGGCTGCAGCATCATGAAAACATTATACTTCTATCATTGTTAGGCAACATGTTATGACCGCTCATATGTCTTTTTCTTTTTCTTTGTGAAATGTTAATTATTGTATTGTGAGGCGTTCATCAGAGGTTTTTGAATTGTTATCATAAATATACTTAAGATTTAACATATGATCATAGAGAGGATAACACATGATATGCTACTGTAAGGTGCGTTACTGTGGCAGCGTGCTGGTGTATGCATTCTACTGGGATACTCTAAACATACTATAAAAGAGGTTATACTCGAATTACATACCCTGCATTAAAGTAGTTCATATATACACGAGTTGACATGAGAAAGACAGACAACAGAAGGCTTGATTAGCCCACGACTGGGTTGTCTGGTAGGGAAAAAAAAAAAGCTTGACTTGGCAAGAAAATGTAATTCCACTCAGCAGTTTTTTAAACTATCACCGACTACTAGCGATGTCCCCGTTACCGCTGTCGTTTATACAGTTTATTTCTGGCGTTTTCCTCAGAGTGTACCTAAGTTTATGAAATATTTGTCTAAACGACTTTCGAAGGTATTTATAGGCTCAGCATTTTCTGCGTCTGACCGTAACTTATTCCTGTGCTCAACACACCTATAGGAAAAGAAGCTTTTTCCCACGTCCGGACCACATCTTTTAGCTTTAAGTTTTGCTCCATTCTTCCTGGTAAACGTATTTTCTTGTATTTCGAAAAGATGTTCGTGATTTACGCTATCAAACTTGTTCAGAATTCTGAACACTTGGATTAAGTCGCCACGAAGTCTATCTTTTTTAAGGGAGGAGATCCAGTCGTTTTAGCCTCTCTTCGCATGTCAGATTTCTAAGGGATGGGATCAGTTTTGTTGTGCGTCTTTGTACTTGCTCTGATCTTTCCTCTCCCTTTTTATAGTATGGAAACCAAAACTGGACTGCATATTCAAGGTGTGGTTTTACTGGAGAAATATAAACTGTGAGAATCGTTTCTGGTGTCTTGTTATCTATGTTCTTGGCTAGGAAACCTAACATTGGTTGATCTCTTTTTCTTGCTATTTGATACTGTTTAATGTACTTCAGATTGTTGCTGATGACTATAGATCTTATGTAGGTTATACAGATATTCAGTCCCTCATACAATTTGGTAAAAATAGAAAATTAAACGAATAAATCAGTAAAAAGATATATCAAAAGTTAATCATCTCAACTAACAAATTCGCCACACGTTTGACCCTGGAGGTACCGGGCAGCCGGGCCTCTTGTGTTGGTATCGGTCAGTCAGGCGCCATGTGGAGGTACAGACACTCGAGCGACATGTGTAGATACCTGGCAGCCGAGCGCCATGAGGAGGTATCGGGCAGCTGGATGCTATATGGAGTTGCCATATAGCCGGCCGCCATGAGGAGATGAACCGGCAGACGACCGTCACTTCGAGGTATCCAGGAACCGGGAGCCAAATGGAGATAACGGTAGCCAAATGCCATGCGCAGGTGCCGTGCAGCTGGGTGCTATTTGGGGGTACCCAGCATTTGGGTGCCATTTGGAGGTACCCGGCAGCCAAACACTATGCACAGGGTAAGCGGCAGATGGGTATCATGTGAAGATACCTGCAGCCGGGTAGGCCGGCAGTCGGGTCTCTTGTGGAGGTGATTGGCAGCCGAGCGCGATTTAAAGGTACCCTGCACCTGCATGCCATATGGAGGTACCTGGCACCTGGGGTGCCGTATGGAGGTATCCGACACCCGAACGCCGTTTGGAAGCTGCCTGTAACCTGGCAGCCGGACACCAGGTGCTGTATAGAGTATTACGGTGTAAGTAAATGTAAAACCTGGATAAAAAGGAAACAGGAAAAACAGAGGGTTAGGGTGGGGGATGACGCGACAGTGTCTCTCAAAAGCATATTGTTGCATCAGCTGACCTGACAACGCTGTGGTTGACGAACATAAAGAAAACAGACCCAGAGAGGCGAACTAACTACAGGCATGAATGGCATTAACACTCGTGGAAACTCGTCCTGTTTTACGTCATTTGTATGTACGTATATATCATTCAAGCAAGGTGCAACCTAAAGACGTATGTTTACTTCTGTGCGCACACTTATCCATACCTTGTGCTTGCTGGTCTACTTGGTTTATCGAGTCGAGAGAACTACGTGAATTTGATAATAGCTGGTCTTCCTTATATTTTCTCTTTTTATTAGCTAAGACGTTACTTGCTACTGAGACCCTAACCAAGGCCATCTCATTAACGCTTCATATATATATATATATATATATATATATATATATATATATATATATATATATATATATATATATATATATATATATATATATATATATATATATATTCTGTTTCCCATTTTAGAATAGGTATGTTTGAAGGAATAGTGGTTCCAACAATGTTGTATGGTTGCGAGGCGTGGGCTATGAATAGAGTTGTGCGCAGGAGGGTGGATGTGCTGGAAATGAGATGTTTGAGGACAATGTGTGGTGTGAGGTGGTTTGATCGAGTAAGTAACGTAAGGGTAAGAGAGATGTGTGGAAATAAAACGAGCGTGGTTGAGAGAGCAGAAGAGGGTGTTTTGAAATGGTTTGGGCACATGGAGAGAATGAGTGAGGGTAGATTGACCAAGAGGATATATGTGTCGGAGGTGGAGGGAACGAGGAGAAGTGGGAGACCAAATTGGAGGTGGAAAGATGGAGTGAAAAAGATTTTGTGTGATCGGGGCCTGAACATGCAGGAGGGTGAAAGGAGGGCAAGGAATAGAGTGAATTGGATAGATGTGGTATACCGTGGTTGACGTGCTGTCATTGAATCAGGGCATGTGAAGCGTCTGGGGGAAACCATGGAAAGCTGTGTAGGTATGTATATTTGCGTGTGTGGACGTGTATGTATATACATGTGTATGGGGGTGGGTTGGGCCATTTCTTTCGTCTGTTTCCTTGCGCTACCTCGCAAACGCGGGAGACAGCGACAAAGCAGAAAAAAAAGAAAGAAAAAAAAAAAAAAAAATATATATATATATATATATATATATATATATATATATATATATATATATATATATATATATATATATATATATATATATATATATATATATATATATATATATATATATATATATATATATATATATATATATATATACATATATATATATATATATATATATATATATATATATATATATATATATATATATATATATATATATATATATATATATATATATATATATATATATATATGTGAACGCAAGAGTTTTGGAAAGAGGGGCAAGAATGAAGTCTGTTGTGGATGAGAGAGCTTGGGAAATGGGTCAGTTGTTGTTCGCTGATGATACAGCGCTGGTGGCTGATTCATGTGAGAAACTGCAGAAGCTGGTGACTGAGTTTGGTAAAGTGTGTGAAAGAAGAAAGTTAAGAGTAAATGTAAATAAGAGCAAGGTTATTAGGGTCAGTAGGGTTGAGGGTCAAGTCAATTGGGAGGTAAGTTTGAATGGAGGAAAACTGGAGGAAGTAAAGTGTTTTAGATATCTGGGAGTGGATCTGGCAACGGATGGAACCAAGGAAGCGGAAGTGAATCATAGGGTGGGGGGGGGGGGGCGAAAATCCTGGGAGCCTTGAAGAATGTGTGTAAGTCGAGAACATTATCTCGGAAAGCAAAAATGGGTATGTTTGAAGGAATAGTGGTTCCAACAATGTTGTATGGTTGCGAGGCGTGGGCTATGGATAGAGTTGTGCGCAGGAGGATGGATGTGCTGGAAATGAGATGTTTGAGGGCAATATGTGGTGTGAGGTGGTTTGATCGAGTGAGTAACGTAAGGGTAAGAGAAATGTGTGGAAATAAAAAGAGCATGGTTTGAGAGAGCAGAAGAGGGTGTTTTGAAATGGTTTGGGCACATGGAGAGAATGAGTGAGGAAAGATTGACCAAGAGGATATATGTGACTAAGTGTGAACGAATGAGACCTTTGTTGTCTTTTCCTAGAGCTACCCCGCACACATGAGGGGGGAGGGGGATAGTATTCCAAGTGTGGTGGGATGGCGATGGGAATGAGTAGGGACAGACAGTGTGAATTGTGTGCATGGGTATATATATATATGTATGTGTTTGTGTGTGTATATGTATGTGTACATTGAGATGTATAGGTATGTATATTTGCGTGTGTGGACGTGTGTGTATATACATGTGTATGGGGGTGGGTTGGGCCATTTCTTTCGTCTGTTTCCTTGCGCTACCTCGCAAACGCGGGAGACAGCGACAAAGCAAAATAGATAAATAAAATAAATATATATATATATATATATATATATATATATATATTATATATTATATATTATATATATCCCTGGGGATAGGGGAGAAAGAATACTTCCCACGTATTCCCTGCGTGTCGTAGAAGGCGACTAAAAGGGAAGGGAGCGGGGGGCTGGAAATCCTCCCCTCTCGTTTTTTTTTTTTTTTTTTTTTTTTTTTTTCCAAAAGAAGGAACAGAGAAGGGGGCCAGGTGAGGATATTCCCTCAAAGGCCCAGTCCTCTGTTCTTAGTGCTACCTCGCTAATGCGGGAAATGGCGAATAGTATGAAAAAAAAAAAAAAAAATATATATATATATATATATATATATATATATATATATATATATATATATATATATATATATATATCCTAGCCTGAGGCAGGTATCAGTTTCATCTACCAATCCTTAAGGGTGGATGAACATCTGGGTTGACTGTGGACCGACTGCTGCAACCAGAATTTGACCCTGGACGGCCCGCGAACGCGTCACGGTCAGGAACGCTAATCGCTACACAAGGAAGGTTTACATCCACTCGTTTAAACACCAGAATTTTCTTTCAGAAAATTTTATGGAAAAAAACTTTATCATTCTAACAATGAGGGAAATATCACAATCGCATCATATCTTAGTACATTACATAACGAGAGATGTGGTGCAGGGAGCGTTAACTCACTGTCTAGTGGGGAACTTTTAAGGAACCGACCTATTGCTTGTGCATTAAGAAGAAGAAAAAAAAGAATTTAACGAGTTGATTCCCATTGTTCGTTATGTAATGTGTTGTATAAAACTTCAGTTTTCTTACCAGTGAAGAATGCCTTGATAATCTGCTCAGTGACATTAAATCTCGGCTGGACCCTATTTTGAACGGAGGCATTAATTCAAGCTATTCGAAAGAAATGTGATCATTGTAAACAGGAAGAATTGAGAATGTCCTGCAGGAACGAGTCTTTTTCAACCATAACTTTTCTTGGTGGTATAAAGATTATCATAATCACCTCGACCCCAGCATGTTTTCCCTGAGTAATTTCCAACATAACCAGAAAAGTAGTAATTTATGTGGAATGTTCTTTTTTCATAGCGTTTGACAGCAATTTGCAGTATCATGTCTTGCATTGTTCCGAGCGAAGAGAGTATGTCAAAAAATAAGATATTCATTAGATGTGAGTGATGGAGGCTCGTCCTCGAAGATGTTAAAAGTTAGTATTTTAAGGCGTATAGCGCATTGCTCTGGCGATTCAGACAATCTGGTCTTTTATTATCATTATCATTAGTTCTCATTATGCAATAAAGACAGAAAGAAGTTAGAAGCAAGACAAGAAAAACAGTCATTAAATGTTTCTTTTCTTTGTTAGGTACGACTGGACATGTCGGACCGTTCATGGTGGAGTGAACATTTGGGTCCTTAACGACTTTGGAAATATTTCTCTGAAATATACAGCTGTTATCTGATCTGTAGAAGATGAGTAGCAAAGAAAAATGTTAAGAAGTGATTCAAGCAGCGACTGCTGACAAGATCTTTATATATGAAATAATTCCAGCTTTATTTACTATATTTTCTTTATCAATAATGTAATAAAACACATTTTCTTGTGATGTAAAGGTAAGTTTTAATTGCAATTTTCCAAAAGAGGGAACAGAGAAGGGGGCCAAGTGAGGATATTCCCTCAAAGGTTCAGTCCTCTATTCTTAACGCTACCTCGCTAACGCGGGAAATGGCGAATAGCACATATATATATATATATATATATATATATATATATATATATATATATATATATATATATATATATATATATATATATATATATATATATATATATATATATATGCCCATACACGAACATATACATACATGTATATACTCATACACAGACATATACATACATACACGTGTATACATTCATACTTGGTCGCCTTCATCCATTCTCATCGCTACCCCGCCCAACAGGAAACAGCATCGGTAACCTACGCTTCAGCGAGACAGCGCCAGGAAAACAGACAAAAAAGGCCACATTCATTCTGACCTAGTCTCTAGTTGTAATGTGTAATGCACCGAAACCACAACTCCCTATCCACATCCAGGATTCCCAAGACACTTCACATACCCTGGCTCAGTCCATTGACAGTACGTCTACCACGGTATACCACATCGTTCCAATTCTCACTATTCCTTGCACGCCCCTCACCCTCCTGTCGTTCAGGCCCCGATCGCCCAAAATCTTTTTCACTCCATCCTTCCACCTCCAATTTGGTCGTCGCTTCGTTGATGTCAAGGGGAGGAGGAGAGGTGTCAGTCTGTAAGTTAGTGTCTTAAAGGTAATAAATGAGCTCATTTCTACAGCTTCTTTGACTAGTGATGAAGGACTGACAGAAGCACTACAGAGTTGCACTTAGAGTGAAGTGAATGATCACGTAAAGCAAAGATCAGATACGTATGGTACCGGCAGCTTGTTGGACCAGGTTAAGAGGTATGGAGGAGCGCTACACACTGAGGATGTAATGTAAGTTTTCTCTTCAGTGTACAGGTGGATATGAGCATTGCGCTTCCTGTACCATAAACGTGATATGCCGTCAGGTAATGTTGAAATGCTCGTCTATCTAAACAAATAAGGTAAAAGATTCCCCACTTGATAACCTATACTATTAGGTGCAGAACAGTGTATAAAAGTAGTGGTTATGGATCTGTATTTTATATGATACAGAGACCGATATATCAATCTGATTGTAAATTTCATACAATACAGAGACCGATATATCAATCTGATTGTAAATTATCCGTAGAATTATTTCAAAGTCTGGTCAACGGTACTGACTAAGGCTGTTCCTCATGTGTAGAGTACCATATGAAATCATCTGAACCAATTTATGTGTATAACTGTATAGGAATTACTATTTAGACAACCATGAGATCTGACATTTCCATCCAGCGATTGCGTAAATTCTCTCACTGACCCTCGAGTCGTCTGTATCACTCATTTTCTTGGCAGTATTTCATACTCATCACAGTACGTTTTCTTTGGATGGTTTCCAGCATAAACAGAAAAGATGTTATCTTAAGTGGAAGTTTCCCAATGTTCAATTGTCTGTCAGCATTTTCACGCACTGGCATTCATCAAGTTCTTCCCAAAGATGATAGTATTGTTTTAATAATCAATAGATCTGGGCCATGGAAGTTCATGTTTCAAGATCATTGAAGTTAGAATCTCACTTCACAGGTCGTCCATCTAGCAATGTAAAGACTCTCTGCCATTGTTCCTAGCACAAGTCTTAACAAGGGTTTATAATTTCACGAAGTTACAAGGAAAATGTGGAAAAGCTTCGATTAAATGCCTTCTTTTCTATGTCTAACATGATCATCAGCGTGGGGATTGTTAACCTAGAAGGATTGATTCAAATCTCTTTCCAGGATCTTTTTTTCGAGTTAGCATGTGAAGTGTCCGGGGTAGCCTATGGAAAGATCTGAGGGACCTGGTTGGATAGGGAGCTGTGGTTTCGGTGCACTGCACACGACGGCTAAAAGTCTAGATGTGAGCGAATGGGGTCCTTCTTCGTCTGTTCATAACGCTACCTTGCTACACGAAAAACGGCGGCCAAATATGAAATGAAAAAATAACTCACACACACACATTCTATGTATATATATATATATATATATATATATATATATATATATATATATATATATATATATATAAATATATATATATATATATATATATATATATATATATATATATATATATATATATATATATATATATATATATATATATATATATATATATATATATATATATATATATATATATATATATATATATATATATATATATATATATATATATATATATATATATATATATATATATATATATATATATATATATATATATATATATATATATATATATATATCGAGGATGTAAGGCATGTGTACGTGTAGGAAGAGAGGAAAGTGATTGGTTCTCAGTGAATGTAGGTTTGCGGCAGGGGTGTGTGATGTCTCCATGGTTGTTTAATTTGTTTATGGATGGGGTTGTTAGGGAGGTAAATGCAAGAGTTTTGGAAAGAGGGGCAAGTATGAAGTCTGTTGGGGATGAGAGAGCTTGGGAAGTGAGTCAGTTGTTGTTCGCTGATGATACAGCGCTGGTGGCTGATTCATGTGAGAAACTGTAGAAGCTGGTGACTGAGTCTGGTAAAGTGTGTGGAAGAAGAAAGTTAAGAGTAAATGTGAATAAGAGCAAGGTTATTAGGTACAGTAGGGTTGAGGGTCAAGTCAATTGGGAGGTGAGTTTGAATGGAGAAAAACTTGAGGAAGTGAAGTGTTTTAGAAATCTGGGAGTGGATCTGGCAGCGGATGGAACCATGGAAGCGGAAGTGGATCATAGGGTGGGGGAGGGGGCGAAAATTCTGGGGGCCTTGAAGAATGTGTGGAAGTCGAGAACATTATCTCGGAAAGCAAAAATGGGTATGTTTGAAAGAATAGTGGTTCCAACAATGTTGTATGGTTGCGAGGCGTGGGCTATGGATAGAGTTGTGCGCAGGAGGATGGATGTGCTGGAAATGAGATGTTTGAGGACAATGTGTGGTGTGAGGTGGTTTGATCGAGTGAGTAACGTAAGGGTAAGAGAGATGTGTGGAAATAAAAAGAGCGTGGTTGAGAGAGCAGAGGAGGGTGTTTTGAAGTGGTTTGGGCACATGGAGAGAATGAGTGAGGAAAGATTGACCAAGAGGATATATGTGTCGGAGGTGGAGGGAACGAGGAGAAGTGGGAGACCAAATTGGAGGTGGAAAGATGGAGTGAAAAAGATTTTGTGTGATCGGGGCCTGAACATGCAGGAGGGTGAAAGGAGGGCAAGGAATAGAGTGAATTGGAGCGATGTGGTATACCGGGGTTGACGTGCTGTCAGTGGATTGAATCAGGGCATGTGAAGCGTCTGGGGAAAACCATGGAAGGCTGTGTAGGTATGTATATTTGCGTGTGTGGACGTATGTATATACATGTGTATGGGGGGGGGGGGGCATTTCTTTCGTCTGTTTCCTTGCGCTACCTCGCAAACGCGGGAGACAGCGACAAAGTATAAAAAAAAAAAAAAAAAAAAAAAATATATATATATATATATATATATATATATATATATATATATATATATATATATATATATATATATATATATATATATATATATATATATATATATATATATATATATATATGTAGGCCAGAACAATATTTTTCAACACAATCCGAGGCTTTTTGTGATAGTAGAAGGTATCAGAAACTCATAGTGTAGTGTGGTAAGAGTAGAAAGACATGCAGATGTTCTAATGAGAAAAATCTGTAAACTTTTCATGTAACTAATGTCAGTCGTAGATTGGAATCGTAATGTATATCAAGTAAACGTTCTGCTTTCATCTGTTCTAATTGGTAAATCATTCCATATGTTAGCAATCCTCATTCGAAGTTAAAACGCTCGCCCATGAGATTATATCTATTACAACGAGTGAGATCAAATCAATCTATCACTTAGGAGTCTGTTGACTCGAGATTATCGAAGCTTTTGATGACTGAATACCTGCGTCAGATCACATCTTAACCTTCCATTTTTTTCCCTCAGTAAAATAGACAATAAACGACAGAAGAAAGAGGTAAAACCTGTCATTGCTAACTAGGAACAAAACAGCTAAGTCTGATTTCCTATTTTTAGCGGATGTGTTACACTGAACTGGAAAGACTTTGAAATCTCATATTCTGGGATCCACCACCTTGAAATAGCGTACTTGACGCAATGGGTAATTCGTCGGTGTCGACCGCACACTAGTAACGGAGCATATTCGTTTGATTTGATCTTTTTTCTCTATTACAATCATTATAGTTCATCATATGGTAATTTGATCGGTAATTGCTGAAACACTCGCGGGTCGCTAGGCCTAGAATAGCAGTATGTAAGTTGTGTCGCTGTTGGCTCTGAGACTTTCGCTGATGACTCAAAACTAATTCAGTAATTCTGCTTCCACATTTCCTTTGATGGTCTAACTCGATAAGAAACTAGATTTGTCCAGTAAGACGATATCAGTGATTTTTGTCCTTTGTGCTCGAGTGAAGTATCGTGTTAACCCACTTAGTCGCTTGAGTAGACACTATACACACTGCCAATCTCCCTCTCCTCCTTTCATAGCCTGGAGGTCATTTTCGCAGCAGTCATTAGCTATTCTCACACGTTGGCCTGATAAGGTGTCAACAACTCACCTAACTGTAGCGTGAGTATTTTGCCTGGAGCGGTGTGCATACCTAATGTGCATGACGTGGATAAAAAGCTACGCTCTCCTACGCTGGCCCTCCACACAGTCGCAAGAAAGAGTCATTACTTGCCTCATAATCACTTGTCGTCAATTGCGCATCGTTAATTACGCTACTGACAATAGAATTAGCAATTAGATTGTAAAGAACTATATCGAGACCATAGAAGATTCTCATGTCTTCAGGCCTATGGATGCCCTCAGGAATATGTCTTTTGATCACTAAATTCCTCTTCTGTCGTTCACCAGTATATTTCTCCAGTCCCAGACGTATCCACTGATACGAAGGTGAACCACTGCGTTGGTTTTGCCAATAGACTAGAATATTCCGAAAGTTTTTCACATCATCTTGGAGCAAGGTACTAGCTAACACAGCAGTGGAACAAAACAACTGAAGTATATAATCAGTGACTGTCTTCTGAAAGCCAGTAAGTTTTCCTAATGCAAGTGATTGAAGGTCATCTTTTATAAGATAAAGCTAATACTTTATGAGTAGCTAGAAGATAGAAGTTGTTAAACCACATACTCGTCTTTTATCTATGTAGTGAATAACGCCTGACAAAGGTACTACTGCAGTGAAAATTAAGTTAATACCAACGTAAATGAAAGACCAAGCACGTATGGTAACGGTGACTTGTTACATCGATAAAACTAGTAATGAACAACTTAACATCATTACAGTAAAGTGTTACAGATATCACAGCATCCAGAACATATTTATTCCTGTGCCATATACGTTTTCTTGCACTACAAACGTGATATTCCTGCAAAAGACTTTGAATCTGTCATTGTCTTGATAATGATACGAATTAGTCAGCTCATCCCTTAATAACATGCTATAACCTCATGCGTATGATAATGATGGTAAACAGTACCAGTAAATTCATTCTCTGCCACAATGAGAGATCAACAACTCAGTTAAGTAGTGTATTATCCGTAGATTATATCTTCATAACTTGCACCGTCCGCATCCACCAGGCTAACAATCATACCAGTCTTTGAAAAAAGTATATAAAGACATTCCAACTATTATAGTCTATTACCTGTATCTCGAACCATTCACTTTAGTCATCCTTTATTCTTTTTCATGTATAATTCACGCAAGTAGTCATAGAAAATATCAACTTTATTGAAATGTATTACCACTCGTGTGATGAAATGGCATGGAACGCAGTGGTAAGTTCCTTGATAAACAATAAAACAATCTTATAAATCAAGGTAGTTGGACTCTCCACAGTAATAAAAATACTGAGTGGAAATTTCTACAGGGAGTGTTATTTATGTGTCAAGTTAATGCACTGAAACACTGTAAAACCATTTCAGGAATCACTGAAACTAAACTGGTGTCATTATTAAGACTCCTGTGAATCGGGCAGCGCCATTTAGTTGCTACGGAAATTTTCACATTAACTCGACCCTTTTACCTCGTGGTTATCTCTAGTATCATCGAATCACAAGCCAGGCTAGTTACTGCTCCTTTCTCCCTGGCTATCTATTGCATTAGAAAACGAGCTTTGAGGTACGTAACAACAATGGTTTGACGGGGTAGGTGTTATAAGGTGAGGAGGTCAAGTGTTGTTAACGTATTGAATTCCCTTCTTGACTTTGGAAGATATAACCACAAGAACATTCAATGGTAATTTTTGTTACATTATGATAATAATCTGGCACAAGAAGTCTGTTTTGTGATTCCAGTCCAATGGTCTTGTTTTGCTGGGCATCGCTACAAATCACCACAGGTGTCGTTTTAATCGTTCGTGCTGACGTGTTCCTAAGACGCATCGTTTGTTCACGCTCTCTGCTGACGTGTTCGAAGATTAATTTAGCCTTTGTTCTTGAAGCCGTCACTCAAACGTCACTCCAAATAACGACGCGAATTTACTTATGCGATGAATGTATTGTGGTAGACACATTGAAGGGAAACCCGTTTGCCCGGATACTGATGTAGTCCATGATGATTTAACTGGATTTCATGGATTATTTTTTGATTTTTCAATATCACACACACACACACACACACGCACACAGACACACAGACACACAGACACACACACACACACACACACACACACACGCATACATACATACATATATACATACATGGTGGTCAAAAGGTTGTCATCTGTCTTATGAGGCGTTACTGAACATGAATTATGTAAAATGAAAATAAAGCTTAACATTATTATGACATGAGCACGTCAAGTCTTTCACGTTCTTAGTTAAACGTTTTCGTGATTGCAGGTTTCATTGAAGGGAGGTGGATTAGATTTAGATGAACGGTGGAGGGTAGCGGCATTGATGTAAGTCTTCAGGCCTCCACCAGTTGTCGAAATGAAGTTTTGAGTAAATATTTTTCAAAGATCCTCCATCAAGGCCATCAAACCGACGAATTTATGAAACGTAATTTGCCACCGACATAGTGCAACGTGCATGCCAAGGTTACAGTGAATGACATTGACTTGTTAGAAACGCAGACAACCCAGCGAAGGTGCAAGGCCCCAGTCGACCGTAGTCCATAGTATCAAGACGTCGACTTTCACTTCATCTTGGTATCCACAGAAGCAACGACGTGCGAGTCATGCGTAAACCATGCAAAAAAAAATTAGCTTTCAGACTCAAGTGTTTGCTTGGCATGTAGCAGGTTACAACGTCTTCCTAAGAATGGGAAACAATTACCCAGACATCACGTCACTGGTTCGTGTTTCCCGATGAAGCAACTCTCCACATAAGTGGTCGAGTTAACAGCATTAAATCCATTACCTTGTGTATGGAAAATCCGCTCAGAGTTCGAGAACATGAATGCGATCCTCCGAAATGGAATGTCTGGTGTGATGTGACAGCTCGTGGTGTCATAGGATCGTATTCTTTTCCAAATAACAGTGTAAACAACGACGACCAGTCAACAGATGCGTTACGAGTATCTGCCAGTGAACATTCTACTGAACGTGTGTGAGTCTGAACACTCACAGCAAGACAGTGCCCGCCTCATTATGTACTACATCCTCGACGCTGAGTGGACGAAAGTGGAATGGAGGAAGATTCTCTCTATGGCTGGCATACTGCACCCTCGATCTTATAATCATGTGCTTTCTAGTTTTGGGTCATAGGGAAAGAATAAGTTTACTCAACAGAACTTATAAATGTTGATGGTATACAAGGAAGAATAAAAACCATCTTAGTGATTAATAACATCTCAAGATAATATTGCAGTATTTAGATACAAACTTTCGATTTTCTCGAAATTTCTAAATGTTATAATTCTATTTTCTTTATACTCGCAAAAAGTTAGTCTCAATATCTTTTGATGTGTCATTAATGTTCAAAAAAGTTCGAGTTGATGACCTCTTAGAATATATTGTTGACACCTTGGATAATCTTGACTGACCTGTTTCAAATTCTGTGTTTCTTGAATCGATGAAATTGTGTATGAAAGACTGTGTATTTCAATTTAATGGAGAATATTAGGCTCAGAAATTTTGTATGGCTGTGGGTAACCCCCTTTCACCAGTATAAGTAATTTTTACGTGGAATTCATTGAAACAAAATAATTAAAGGATATCTTACCCTCTAAGGCAATTTGATTTAGGTATGTAGATGATGTTCTTTGTGTTTGGCCAACAAACGAAAATTTATAAACGATTTTTCTTTTACTTAACAATTCAATACCTTTTATCAAATTTACTGTGGAAGTGGAAGATAATTGTATAGTACCATTTTTAGATTACATGATCCATAGAGTTGGAAACATGTTTAACATATACAGAAAACCCACCAATATTTGTTCTTATATTCATTATTACTCATCCCAACATGTCAGACTTAGACAATCATTTTTCCTTAAGGTATCACATATATGCAGTCCAGAATTTATTGATGATAAGTTTGAGAAGATACATTCTATTGGATCCAAGTTTAAGTATCCTGAATCATTCATTGATAAATTACTTAAGATGGCAAAGAGATCATTCTATAGTTAACCCCAAACCTCCTCTTGATAACAAGAATTCTTTATTTCTTCCATTTAGTGATCATCTTATGTTACTCCCCTAGCTACTCAAATCCTTTAATGTAAATGGAGCCTTCAGCAATAGCATATACTATAAAGAATATCGTAATCAAAAACTCGCCAGAAAGTTCTGCAGGCTTTGTTTACAGAATACCTAGTAAAAGCTGTAATATGTTCTATATTAGGCAGACTGGTAACGATTTCTATGATAGCCTTGTGCAACACAAATATAGGACAAGAACAGGACAAAAATTGAATGCTTCGCTTAATCATGCTAAGAATTATGACCATTGTATTGACTGGAGTAACGCTAATTCAGTTATTAATTGTAACTCCTTAATCAAGAGAAATGTCATTTAATCTTCTCTTATTAGATACACAGGGAATTGTAACATGACAGGCATGTTGCCATTCCCAAACACCACCAACCGGAAACATTTGTTTAACAACGGTGTCGTAGCTTCGCCATTTCATTGTATATAAAGGTACCATTCTAAGTCTTCTATCTCATTCTTGTGTCTCCCATGACGCATTGGTTATTACACGAAAATGCACTAGGGAACTTTTCGTGTTTCATTTTCCTGTTGGTTTACCAAATGGCGTCCTAGTTTCGTCTCTTTGATGTATATCAACTGACTTATATTTTTCTCTTGTGTCTCCCCTGATGATGTAATTATTACACGAAAGTGCACTTGGGAACTTAATGTGCTTCATTTTCCCCGTGGACTCATAGGAATATCTTGATCACGTGCAAAATTGTGATCCTTTCCAAAATATATATATATATATATATATATATATATATATATATATATATATATATATATATATATATATATATATATATATATATATATATATATATATATACATATATATATATATATATATATATATATATATATATATATATATATATATATATATATATATATATATATATATATATATATATATCGCCCCTGATAGAGAAATGACTATTCGAATTCTATGTACTCGAATTCCCTTTGTCTCACGTTGGTGAGCAACGGGGTCTAGACGGGTCTTTTCCCATCAGGCTCACACAGCCAGCAGATAGCATTTTACCGAACCTAACTGTACAACGCGGAGGTAGATGAATACGAACAAAGTGCAGATGAAGTAGCATCTTTATGAAGGTGCGCGTTCATATGCACTTTGTTCGTGTTCATATACCACAACTTTCTCTCCACAACTAAGTCCCCGAGAACTTTCCATGGTTTGCCCCAGACGCTTCATATACCCTGGTTCAGTCCATTGACAGCACGTCGCCTCCAGTATACCACGTCGTTTCAATTCACCCTATCTCGTGCGCACCTTTCAACCTCCTGTATGTTCAGACCTCAATCCTACAAATCTTTTTCACTCCATCTTTCTATCTCCAATTTGGCTTCCCGGTTCCCCTTGTTCTCTTCACTTCTGACACATATATTCTCTTTGTAAACCTTCCCTCACTCATTCTCTACACACGTCTAAACCATTTCAGCACACCTTCTTCAGCTCTTTCAACCACATTCTTTTTATTACCACCCATCTCCTTACCCTTGTATTACTCTCTCAACCAAACCACCTAACACCACATAATTGTCGCTAAATATTCTCATTTCCAACACATCAACCCTTCTCCACAAAACCCCATCTATATAAGGTCATGCCTCGCAACCGTATGATATTGTTTGGAATACTTTTCATTCAAACATAACTATTTTTGCCCTCCCAGATAACGTTGTCTCTCTCCACACATTATTCATTCCCCCCAGAACCTTAGCTCCCTCCCCCAACCTGAGACTCACTTTCTCTTCCATGATTTCATTCGTTGCAAAGTCCAATCTCACATAACCAAAGCTATCTACCTCCTCCAATTTTTCTTAACTCAAACTTACATTCCAACTAGTCTGTCCCTCAACCCTGCTAAACCTAATAACCTTGCTTTTTTCACATTCACTCTCAACTTTTTCCTTTACACACTCATCAAATTCAATAACTAACTTCTGTACTTACTCACTCTAATCTTCCGCAAGTGCTTTATCATCAGCAAACAACAACAAACTCACTTCTCAAGCCCTCTCATCCCCAACTGACTGCATACTCACCCCTTTTCCCAAGACCCTTGCAGCTACCTACCTCACCATCCCATCCATAAAGAAGAACAAACAAACAAAGTGAACAACCAAGATGATATCCCACATCCCTCCCGCAGATCACTTTTCACTTAGAACCATTCACTCTTATCTCTTCCTGTTCGCACACATGCCTTAAACCCTTGATAAAAACGTCTTTCCGCTTCTAACAGCTTACTTTCCACACCGTATGTTCTTGGGACCATACAGCTTCCAAGATACACTCAACGAACTCAAAGCTCTGTAGTTGGAATAGTAACCTTTATCCCCATTGCCTTTATACAATGGCACTGTATATTTATTCGACTAATCCTCTGGTACTTAACCATGATCCATGAATACAAAAAAAATCCTTACCGACCAATCAACAACACAGACACCCACTTCCTTAATACATTCACCTGCGATACCATCCATTCCAGCCGTACTTGCCTGACTTCATCTTCCGCAAGGTTTTCACCGCCTTTTCTCTCTTCACCAAACCACTCTGCATGACTCTCACATCACATACCACTCCAATCCAAACATCCTAAATCTGTCACTCTGTCATCAAACATGTTGAACCGTCCTTCAGAATACTCACTCCAACATCCTCCTCACCTCATTACTACTTGTTATCATTTTCGCATTTGCTCCCTTCACCGACTTTCCTATATATGTATGAATATATAAACACAACGATGGTTCGAACCCTTAACCAGTGACTTATCCACACCAATAATCGGTGACAAAAACTCTCTGTCTCTGATCAACGTATGTTCAAGTGAAATATTCCTTAATTTTGTATCAGGAGTTTCTTACAACTCATGTGGGTGTAGTCTGGTCACTTGATGTGACAGGGGATGCCATCGGAGAATAACCTCGTCTAAGATAGAAAACCTTTGTATCCTCGTACTCGCGTGGATAATTAATTCATTGGCCTGCCACGCAGTGGTCTTGAGTTCGAATGCTTGGCGCCCTAAAGTATATTGTTTCCATATGTATATCGCATTATTTTTACGTAATCTGTGTTATTCACAGTCCTTTACAGTGAACTAAAGATTACACAATACAACACATAATAGGAGTTTTTCAGAAAACCATATGAAATTGATCGTGTGTTGGCTTACACTGAGTTAGGCTTCGGGGACGCTGGAAGGTCACAGAACATAAGGTTGAGATGCGTCATAATCTCACACTGCATCATGCTTTGCAGGGTCATAAGCTCACATTCACCCGGATTTATTACATCACTTACAAGTGTTCTTACAACCTCGATGGCTGGTAATCGGTACAGGCCAGAGGAAGGTTCTTACTGCGTGATATTGTTATTCTCGTGGTCTGTTACGTGTTGATGTTGTCATAATGCCAAAGAATGGTTGAGCGGCCCGCAGTCGAGGTTCCAGAACAGCACGGGAACCTTCCCCATCACTGGCCACTGCATCAGCCTTACAATGAGAGGAATCACTGCTGCAGACCTGAAGAGATCTGAGTAATGTTTATCGAGGAGCTCGCATGGGTTCCCCGTGTATCATCTGACGACTTGAATAAGCAATTGCTTCCAAGAAAATCAAATGTTTTCAGTTTTCACAGTATACTATTAAGACGTGCCCAGTTTCCACACGGCACACTATATCGCAGACTTTTCGTGGATTACAGACATTTCTGTAAGAACACATGTTTTTCTTTTTACCTGTTTGCCTCCTCCACATCCTCATCTTTTGATGTAATCATAATTAAAGTAAGGAACACACTGCGACCGTCCGTTCATTCATCAGCCTGCCAGACGCATACATGACCAGGCAAGACTTGTACATGCAAACATACCTTGTCCTGCTAATCACCGCCCCTCCATCACCCTGTCCGCCCACGCCTCATTCGCAGCCAGTGTGGTTTACTCTCAGAAACCTTATTACTGCTCATTAGGTCTCTCTCTCTCTCTCTCTCTCTCTCTCTCTCTCTCTCTCTCTCTCTCTCTCTCTCTCTCTCTCTCTCTCTCTCTCTCTCTCTTCCAGGGTTACATAACACCGCTGAATGATCCTAATCTAACTTACAACCAACAGATTTTCTGATCAAATGTGTTCTCCGCGGCTTTCTCTTTTATTTCTACTGGAAACATAAAACCTCGAGAATGCGACCTTAATGTCCGTTGGAACGATAAAGCAATATATATTTATATATATATATATATATATATATATATATATATATATATATATATATATATATATATATATATATATTTAGCAAGTCGAACAGAATTAAAAGTGAATCATTTGTTTATATTTTGAAAAATACACACTCGATAATTTATGATTAATGCATCACATTGTATGCTTTTGGGCGAGTGTTTGACTAAATAACCGAAATTCATCACCAATCCAAATTCATTATTAAATATTGAAACAAGCTATTACCGCGTGACACTAATGAAAACATACAAACGGCTTTATTCGCTCACTCCCGCAATGGCTGCCTAAAACTAAGTCGATATTAAAAGCGTTAATTTTCAATATGAAGATGATCAATTGTTGTCACATTAACAGCAACATCAGCGGTGCTGGCAACCATGGCTGTGGTACAAGTGGTGTGCAAGTGGTGTTGATGGTAGGAGTAGCACAGTGGTGTTGATGGTGGGAGTGGTGTTAGTGGTGTTAGTGACAACAGTAGTGGCGTTGGCAGCTGTGATAGTGATGGTAGTGACACCAACAGTGTTGGAAACTATGGTGGATTAAACCTGCTGAAGTAGTATTGAGAAGGGGAGGTGGAGGAGGTGGAGGAGCAAGAGGGGTAGAATTTTATGGTTCCTGCTTCGGTAGTTGTGAGGGTTGGTGCTTGTGTTGGTGGTGGGAATACCACCACTGGTAGCCCTCTTGGTGATTAAGCTATCACCAGTGGTAGCTGGAGGTACCACCAGTGGTAGCTGTACTGCTGGAGGTACCACCAGTGGTAGCCGTGATGGTAGTGGAGGTACCACTAGTGTTGGTTGTAATATCCGATACCCTCATGATGATGGTGTTCGCAGGAGCGACTGTGGTGATGGAGTTGGTGTCAGTATTGATAACCACATTAATGGTAGTGACGTTGGTAGCCAGCCAGCGTAGTGGTGATGGCAGTCAAGGCAGGAGAGGCAGCGGTGGAGGACACTGGCTGAGGTAATGTTAGGATCACTGAAGCGGATACAGTCGTTGTCTGTTCTTGGTTTCAGGGGAAAAAAATATTCGATAATACAAAAATGTAATTTATTTTTAGGAACAGATAGGCAGTCCTTCAAAGAAATTAATGATAGAGTATTAAATATATTTTCATGTTTCATGTAACTGAGGCTCTAATTCGGAACGGGTCGCTTCTCCCTCGTACCGCAGAGAAATTGTTGGTGACTTTCGAAATGAATTGTGTTGTATGTATGTAAATATACATACAGTGAATGGCTCTGAAAATCCTGATGAATTCTATTTCAGAGAAAAGGAAAATAAGATCTAGAAATATATGTTACATGCTTATTATACTTATATGAATCATGAAGTTGGACGTGATCTGAGAAGTTTGAGGTTCGTCTGTACGTCTGTTGGTGGCGGGCTAATAGAATGCCACCAAATTCGAGCCCCGGCCCTAATGGTGGTGTTAATGTAAAGGAGGCTACGATCAATTTGGTTCCTGCACTCACGTTACTTTTGATATTATTGATATAGAAGAATATATGACCAGTGATTATTCACTTTAAGGGAGTTGAAGCAGGTTTACATGTCAGCAGAGTTGTGTGTGTGTGTGTGTGTGTGTGTGTGTGTGTGTGTGTGTGTGTGTGTGTGTTTCTGTGTGTTTCTGTGTGTGTATGTGTATGTGTGTGTGTATGTGTGTGTGTGTGTGTGTGTGTGTGTGTGTGTGTGTGTGTGTGTGTGTGTGTGTGTGTGTTTCTGTGTGTTTCTGTGTGTTTCTGTGTGTGTGTATATGTATGTGTGTGTGTATGTGTGTGTGTGTGTGTGTGTGTGTGTGTGTGTGTGTGTGTGTGTGTGTGTTACCCCTTGATATAGAGAAGTCGTAACAACATAGCTGTACATACTCAACTGTTACTCCCGCGTATAGAAGCTTGCACCTCCATCACTGACACTAACACAGTATCTGCTGAAGGACACAGGTATGTGGCGCCCTTGTCCACGATGTGTCTGCATGACAGATCATGGTCCACCGAGTGTAGTTCGTGGACACAATTTTACTTAAGTAATGACTTACTGCAGTACAATGTAAGTTCGAACAAGAGCCACACCTTAAAATGTAAAGGAAAAGTGATGATAAACGTAAGGCTATATATTCTAATGGTTCTCATGAACTACTGCCACTTATATAACCATAAACACATACGTTCCTTCCGTGGTAAAGTGGTTAGCGTCACTGACCGTGAGGGATTCACGGGCCGCTTGGGGTCGAGCACATAGTTACGAATCCTGGTTGCGACAGTTGGTCCACAGTCAACCTAGCAGCTCATCCATTCCTGGGGTTTGATCGATAAAATGTGTACCAGGCGTGAGCAAAGGTATATATATATATATATATATATATATATATATATATATATATATATATATATATATATATATATATATATATATATATATATATATATATATATATATATATATATATAAATATATATATATATATATATATCCCTGGGGATAGGGGAGAAAGAATACTTCCCACGTATTCCCTGCGTGTTGTAGAAGGCGACTAAAAGGGGAGGGAGCGGCGAGCTGGAAATCCTCCCCTCTCGTTTTTAAACTTCCAAAAGAAGGAACAGAGAAGGGGGCCAAGTGAGGATATTTCCTCTAAGGCTCGGTCCTCTGTTCATAACGCTTCCTCACGAACGCGGGAAATGGCGAAAATGTATGAACCTATCGTGTTTCATTTTCCCCGTGAACTCATAGGAATATATATATATATATACGAACACAGTGCATAGAAACGCGCACCTTCATAGAACATACAAACCTCCAACAGCCAGGATCGAACCCGGGACCCCTGTGCAAGAGGCGGGAATGCTACTCGCTAGGCTATGGGCCTCGCTAATAGGAAATGACTATTCGAATACTATGTACTCGAATACCCTTCGTCTCACGTTGGTGAGCAACGAGGTCTACACTGGTTATTTCCCAATAGGCATACATAGCCAGCAGATAGCATTTTACCGAACCTAACTGTACAACACGGAGGTATATGAATACGAACATAGTGCATAGAAACGCGCACCTTCATGGAAAATACAAACCTCCAACAGCCAGGGGGCAAGTATGCAGTCTGTTTTAGATAAGTGGGCTTAGGGAAGTGAGTCAGTTGTTGTTCGCTGATGATACAGCACTATGACTGATTCGGTTGAGAAACTGCAGAAGTTGGAAGTTGGTGACTGAATTTGGTAAAGTGTGTGAAAGAAGAAAGCTTAGAGTATATGTGAGCAAGGTTATTAGGTTTAGTGGGGTTGAGGGGCAAGTAAATTGGGAGGAATTTTGAATGGAGAAAAACTGGAGGAAGTGAAGTGTTTTAGATATCTGGGAGTGGATCTGGCAGCGGATGGAATCATGGAAGCGGAAGTGTGTCACAGGGTGGGGGAGGAGGCGAAGGTTCTGGTAGTGTTGAAGAATGTTTGGAAGGCGAGAACGTTATCTCGGAAAGCAAAACTGATTATGTTTGAAGGAATAATGGTTCCAACAATGTTATATGGTTGTGAGGCGTGGGCGATATATAGGTTTGTGCGGAGGAAGGTGCATGTGTTGGAAATGAGATGTTTGAGGACGACATGTGGTGTGAGGTGGTTTGATCGAGTAAGTAATGAAAGGGTAAGAGAGATGTGTGGTAATAAAAAGAGTGTGGTTGAGAAAGCAGGAGAGGGTGTGTTGAAATGGTTTGGTCACATAGAGAGAATGAGTGGGGAAAGATTGACAAAGAGCATATATGTTTCAGAGGTGGAGGGAACGAGGAGAAGTGGGAGACCAAATTGGAGGTGGAAAGATGGAGTGGAAAAGATATATATATATATATATATATATATATATATATATATATATATATATATATATATATATATATATATATATATATATATACATTCTTTTTTTTTTTAAACTTCGCCATTTCCCGCATTAGCGAGGTAGCGTTAAGAACAGAGGACTGGGCCTTTGTGGAATATCCTCACCTCATATATATATATATATATATATATATATATATATATATATATATATATATATATATATATATATATATATATATATATATATATATAAATATATATATATATATATATATATATATATATATATAAATATATATATATATATATATATATATATATATATATATATATATATATATATATATATATATATATATATATATATATAGAGAGAGAGAGAGAGAGAGAGAGAGAGAGAGAGAGAGAGAGAGATAATGAAATAATCTTAACTTGAGCACTCAACTGCCCGTGCCGTCTCAGTAAACATAATGAAGAGAAAAAAAAGATGTATATTGTCGATCTCTATTTTTATGATTCCAGGTGAGTAAGACAAAATACAATAAGCAAGTGAATATACATCCTCATCCTACAGCATCAGCCCACACGCCTCCTGCGCCTACCTAAAGCATGAAGTGAAGATGTGCGTTCGTATATGTTTTCCATGTTTTCCTCCCTGACTTCTCTGGTGGGGGTAAAAGTTCGAGCAGCCATGTGCTGGGTGATGATGGTTTAATTAAGGTGTGGAGCACGTGACTGCCGTCTGCCTACGTTCGTTGCTGTTTCTTTTAAGAGTGTACTTGTGTGTGTGTGTGTGTGTGTGTGTGTGTGTGTGTGTGTGTGTGTGTGTGTGTGTGTGTTGTGTACACATGACTTTTGACGTCCTTCAGCATACATACCTCGTTGTACACGCTGCAGTCTGGGGACTTTGACGTCCCTCTACGCATACGTATGCATTCTGACGTACATGTTTTAATCGATACGCTAATATGCACCTTATGGTGTACATATACTTTTGATAGTGACGGGTTCATACTATGATACACCTTAGCGCACACACACACACACACACACACACACACATACACAACGCTTATAAATGACGCTTGGCCAATGTAATCAGTTAGGAAAGTCTGCGTCCTAGTCAGGTGAGTCTTGTATCACAGACGTAGAATACTACACTCGGTGACAATATTTAGGAATATGAATGCATAATTACAGTCTGATCGTTCTCGGTAATAGGGAAAAAGTTTTTGAATCACCCTTTTTTTTTTTAAACGATTAAGTAATTAATAAGTGATTTAATAATTTTATAGGGGAGGCGGTAATTGGGGCTTTAACTAGTTTTTTAATGGCCTGTCCGACTCGGGGGTTGGGACGCGTCCACAGAAATTAGCAGCACATTATGTTGGAACACGGTGGCTGTTGTCGAGGTGCCAGAGGGCGGAGGGGGAGAGGAGGTCGCAGGTGGATGGGGAGGGAAGTAGAGGGGTTGACGCGGGTTGATGGGGAGGAATGGTAGTTGGTGTAGGTTAATGTGGAGGGAAGTAGAGGGGTTGACGCGGGTTGATAGGGAGGAATGGTAGTTGGTGTGGGTTAATGGGGAGGGAAAAAGGGGGGTTGACGCGGGTTGATGGGGAGGAATGGTAGTTGGTGTGGGTTAATGGGGAGGGAAGGAAAGAGGGAAGTAGAGGGGTTGACGAGGGTTGATAGGGAGGAATGGTAGTTGGTGTGGGTTAATGGGGAGGGAAGTAGAGGGGAGTGATGCAGGTTGATGGGAAGGGATGGTAGTTGGTGTGGGTTGATGGGGAGGGATGGAGGGTGGTGAATTATGATAGGGCGGGACAGAGGGTGGTGTAGGATGATGGGACGGGGCAATGGATAGTGTAGGATGATAGGAGGTTGAGCAATTATATGAAGGGGAGGTGATGTTGATAAACACGGGGAGGTATGTATGACTGGCTGAGGAGGGACAGTATGGGTGAGGGGAGATAAGTGGCAATAAGGTTGTAGGAGGGAGCTGTTGTGGGTGTGAGCGGAAGGATGCAGTGGAGAGAGGAAAGACTGAGGACTAGGTAGCAGATAGTGAAGGACTTAGTGGTGGAGGAAGAAGGAGGTGGCGGAGAAGTAAGATGGAAGTGGAGACTGAAAGGAAAAGTGGTGGAGGAAAGAGGCAGCACAGGAGAATGTGGAAAGTGATGGGATCAAGGAAATTGGAGAGGGAAGAGGTAGTGGAGAGGGAGGAGATGGTGGAGATGGAATGTATAGTAGAGAGGAAGAGGGGATAGTGGAGGAAGAGGGGATGATGGAGGAGGAAGGAATAGTGAAGGGAAAGGGATAGTGGAGAGGACATGTACAGTAAAGGAGGAGAGGATGGTGGAGAGGGAAGGGATAGTAAAATAGGAGGGGATAGTGGAGATGGAAGGAAGAGTAGATGAAGTGGGGATAGTAGGGAGGAAAATGTTATTCGGAGAAGGAAAAGAAGAAGGAGAGGGAGAGGATAGGTGAGTGGAAGGGATGAAGGAAAAGCAAAGGATAGCAGAGGGGGAAGGGATTGTGAAAGAGGAGGGGATAGTGGACGAAGATGAGATAGTGGAGGGAGTAGAAGAAATGGAGGAAGAAAGGAAGTAGCAGAGGAACAAGTAACAGGGAGAGAGAGAGAGAGAGAGAGAGAGAGAGAGAGAGAGAGAGAGAGAGAGAGAGAGAGAGAGAGAGGTTTAGCTTGGCAGTGAGAGCTCCAGTAAGGAAGGTTCTTGGTTGTCATCTGATTAACGTTGGAAACGACCACAGTTACGAGCAGCATTACGCATCTGTTCCTTTATGATGACATCGTTCGTGTCTCCCTTTAGGTAATATTGCTCACCTCAACCTCAAGCTTGATAACGACAAAACACAACCCCCAACACCCCACCCTCCGCTCTCAACGACTCTCAAAGCTTTGCTTAAAATGTTGCCCCCAAAAATGAAAGAATCTGTATACCGACATCTGTCTTGCTCTGGATGAGAAATCACGTTTATTTTTCTTCTTAAAATGTCAGCAGCTGCTAATTTGTGACTGGAAACATAGTTGCAACAAGACGTTTGCTTTACCATCCGTTTACTATCGATGTTTTTGACCAGAAATCACCGTTTTCTTTTTGATTCCTTTCCCAATGTATATTTTCCGTCGCTGACCTCTTCTCTTATTTTCCACATTCTCAGCCGATTTGATATTCAGCTGAGGTAAAATAACTGAATACCGCTCCGGACTCACAAATGTTTTTCCTTTCTATTGTATTATTGTTGTTATTAACATTCTGATTATTTATTTTCGTTATATCTATCTGGTCATGTCGCATTGATCATAATGGTGGTTTATCTATTGCTAAAAATTTTATCAGTAAAGCATTATCGATCGTAATGGCAGATCATTACTTTATTAATCTTTATCAGTGATGTGATATTTGTTATAAAAGCAGATTATCTACTTTCGTAAACTTTATCAGTGATTATTATCGATCAAAACGGAGGAGAGTCTACAAGATGCATGAGACAATTGGCGCTCATGTCGACTCGCAAAAAGCATTTGGAAGCTTTTCCGATATTCAGTATTTTCGGACGAATTTGAATGGCTGTGCAGTGCGCATGCGCTGGCACCCGCTAGGATTCATCTGTCTTCCAAAATAAAATCGGACAAAAATTCAGTGAGTGACCATAGGACTAATGAAATATTCGGGAGAGAGTCGACGAGGGAGTGGTGTGAGGTGATCCCAGGCCGTGAACGAGCGGGAACAAGCGACGCGGTAATGGCAGGGGCCGCTACCTGCTGGGTAATTGACAACACACACCTGTACGCTGCTCTGCTCCCGGAATTCCAAACATGGAACCTGTCTCTCCTGACCAACTGCTGCTCCGGAAATCTGTTGTGAGGGATTTTTTTCCAGGGCATATTTCATGGAGGTCTTCTGTTCTTCTACTGGATCTAGTGTTGACAAGTTGAATGTTGTTTGACTGATCTCGTGTTGACAAGTTTGATTTTTTTTTCCGTCTGGCTGTAACGTGGACAAGTTGCATGTCGTTTGACTGGACCTGGTGTTGGCAACTTTGATGTCTGACTGCAGCTGGTGTCCCTAACTTGAATGTTGTTTTACTGGATTTTGTGTTGACACGTTTGGAAAGTTTGACTGGATATGGTGTTGACGAGTGGAATGAACCGAACTTCAGCTTGACAGATATGAGTGTGCTGTGTGGCTATGATTATTTCATACACGAATGAGCGAAACTTGGTTGAATAAGTCGATGAGAAAATTGCAATATGGACTGGGGAAAACGAAGAAAGGAACCATAAGATATTCAATTGAACACACGCACGCTATATATATATATATATATATATATATATATATATATATATATATATATATATATATATATATATATATATATATATATATATATATATATATATATTTCCATACATATACCATTTCCCGCGTTAGCTAGATAGCGTTAAGAACAGAGGACTGAGCCTAAGAGTGAAAATCCACATATGGCCCCCTTCTCTGTTCCTTCTTTTGGAAAAGTGAAAACTGAAGGGAAGTATTCTTTGTCCCCTGTCCCTATATATATAATGTATATCAGAAAATGTAATGTTCTCATGTAAATCGATATAAATGATTTTACTATTGCACTCCCGAGAATCATGCCCACGCTTCTGAGAACAGCAGGCGGTCACCGTACCAATAAACCACTAATGGGACAAAATCCTCAGAGTTCGCGACTTCAGAGATTGGGTGGGGCACTGTAAATATATATATATATATATATATATATATTTATATATATATATATATATATATATATATATATATATATGCTCCTATAAATCCACGGGGAAAATGAAGCGCGATAAGTTCCTAAGTGCACTTTCGTGTAATAATCACATCATCAGGGAGACACAAGAAAGAAATATAAGTCAGTTGATATACATCGAAGAGACGAAGCTAGGACGCCATTTTGTAAACATATGATTGTCCAAGACATACAACGAGCGTCCATAAACTTATCATTTTACAAATTTTATCAACAATAAAGATATCTAATTTGTATAGACCATCACTAATATTAAGATTATAATTCTTTGTGTATTTGATAATAGAAGGTTCAGTGATATTTCTCGTGGTAATAGAGTTAGAGTTAATAACTGAGATGGCATTACTCCAGTCAATACAATTTTCATAACTTTTAACGTGATTAAACAAGGCATTTGATTCTTGTCCCGTTCTTATACTATATTTATGTTGCTTAAGTCTAACAGAAGTTTGAGAAGATATATTCCTTTGGATCTAAGTTAAAGTACCCCAGATCTTTCATTGATAAACCCATAAGTTAGCAAAGAAATCATTTTATAGAGTTGAGCCCAAACCTCCCATTGACACCAAGAATCTTTTAGTTCTCCCTTTTGAAAATAATTTCACTTTACGTTAAAGACTATGATCATTGTATTGACTGGAGTAATTCCATCTCAGTTATGAACTCTAACTCTATTACCATGAGAAATATCATTGAATCTTCTATTATCAAATACACAAAGAATTATAATCTTAATATTAGTGATGGTCTATACAAATTAGATAACTTTGTTGTTGATAAAATTTGTAAAATGATAAGTTTATGAACGCTCGTTGTATGTCCTAGCTTCGTCTCTTCGATGTATATCAACTGACTTATATTTCTCTCTTGTATCTCCCCTGATGATGTGATTATTACACGAAAGTGCACTTAGGAACTTATCGTGTTTCATTTTCCCCGTGGACTCATATGAATATCTTGATCATGCGCAAAATTGTGATCCTTTCCAATATATATATATATATATATATATATATATATATATATATATATATATATATATATATATGTGTGTGTGTGTGTGTGTGTGTGTGTGTGTGTGTGTGTGTCTGTGTGTGTCTGTGTGTGTGTGTGTGTGTGTGTGTGTGTGTGTGTGTGTGTGTGTATCTGGCAATGGACATAGAAGTGAAGTGAACAATGGAAGAAAATCATAGGGTGGGTGAAGGGGCGAAGTTTCAGGGAAGGCAAAAATGGCTATATTTGAACGTAAAATTGTCCCAACAGTATCATATGGATGCGTAGAATGGGCTGTAGATATGGCTGTTTTTGGTGGAGGTGGATGCATTTACGAGTTTACATGAGAAAGACAGACAACGGAGGCCTGATTCGTAAGAAAAGGAGTTACCTTGACAAGAAAATGTAATTCCGCTTAGCAGTTTTTAAGCTATCACCGAGACCTCGCTGCTGCACATTAGCCTCCCAGCGTCCCTGTTACCGCTGTCGTTTATAGTTCAACAGTGGTGTTTTTCTCAAAGTATATTTACATGGATTTACTTAAGTTAGAGAATTTCCGAATAGTTTGTAGTCGTAATGTACATTTCTTTTTCCAAGGTGCATAACTTTACACTTGTCTACATTAAACTTCATTTCCCCTATCTCTGATCACTCCGCTATTAAGTTAAGATCTCTTTGAAACCTTTCGCTGTCCAACCTGTTTCCAGCTCTATCGCCTAGTTTAGTATCGTCAGCAAATTTAGAGATCTTAGGTATGAGACCGAGTTCTAAGTCATTGATATATATCAAGAAATGAATTGGGCCTAGGACCGACCCCTGTGGCACACCACTCGTTATGTCTAGCCAATCTAAGGCTTCACCGTTTAATACAACACGCTGCTTTCTTCCGGTAAGCCAGTGTCTGATCCATGTACAGAGTTCTCTACCGATTCCGTCTGCTTTGAATTTATGTAAAAGTCTCTTGTGAGGTACTTAATCGAAAGTCTTTTGGAAACCTAATTACTACATTAGATGGTACCTTTTCGTCCCATTCCTCACAAATAACATGAAAAATTTCCAGCAAATTTGTCCAGCAGGATCGTTTATTTGGGAAACCGTGTTTGTTGTCCAATATGATTTTGCGATCTAGAAACGTGACAATTTTAACTCGTATTATGTTTTCCATCGTTTTACCTAACACTAACGTAAGGCTAAACGGGCGGTAGATCAAGGCACACTTCTTGTCTCCTTTTTATACATATAGGAGTAACATTTGCTAGTTTCCAGTCAGTTGGCACTTGGCCATCCAATAAAGATTCGTTGTATACTTTTGTTGTGAAGTTTATCAGCTGTCTCCTACCATCTTTTTAAAATCTTGGAGTTAAGTTATCTAGGCTGTTGGATTTGCTAGGATTTAATTGATCCAGGTATCTAAGTACCTCAGAGCTCTTTATTTCTCTAATCTTCAACTCTTCTTCATCAGATCCTTGAAACATTTTCACTGGTTGTGGTATTCGAGATGTTTCTTCAGTTGCGAATATGGAGTATGTTAGCCATTTCCTTGTCGGCAGTAGTCAGTGCGTCATGTTCGTTTCGTAATGGTCCAATTCTTTCATTTACTGTCTTTCTTTGTCCTATATATTTGAAGAATTCCTTAGGAATATTCTTAACTTTCAAGGAAACTCTTTTTTTCTTTCCCGTGTTTATTCTGTCTTACGACCTTCTTACACTCTCTTTGGATTTTGATGAATTCCTGGCGATTTTCATCGGTTCCCAATGATTTGAATTTCTTATATATTTTCCTCTTTTGACAAATTAGTCCTTTATTCTCCTATTCATCCATGATGGTTTTGATATATTGCAAGTTCTCTTCGTAATTCGTGGAATATGTTTATTTACAATCTCGAGTAGTGTGGTTTTAGAATTGTTCCACATTTCCTCCACTGTGTGAACGTCAAGAAGTATTGTCCAATTGGTACAGCAATTTCGCGTCTAATGTTTTCAAAATTTGCTCGCCTGTAATCTGGGACCAAGAGTTTATTGTCATTTATTTCATGATCTAAATCTATCTCTAATCTAATCAAACTGTGATTGCTCTTTGACAAACTCTCGCCAACTTTGTAAGAATTGATAGAGTTTGTGTCACTAGTGAGGACAAGATCAAGAAAGTTTTTTACCTGTAGTTAGGTTTTCAGTACCTGTTCGAGAAAAGCGTCTTCAATCAATTTCGATAGTTTCGTTCCCTCTCGGTCACCTGTTAACGCGTTCCAGTTTATGTTTGGACTGTTGAATTCTCCTACTATCAATACTTCTTTTTGCTTAGGAGGTCTGTAAAGAACGCCAAAATGTAATTACTTTTGAACTTGACGGTAATATCAATATAGAGTCGTAAGTATGTGTGTCTACTTTGGTAATCTTAATGTCACTTCGGTTGTTATCAACGTAGGTCAAAACTACACTACCTTCCCTGTATAAGCGATCTTTCGTAGATAGTTTGTATCTGGATATTGCTAACTCGGCGATCACGTGTTTATTCTCGGAGTTTACCCACATTTCTGAGATTGCAATAATGTTCGGTTTTTCAGTAACTGCATAGGATATAAGTTTATCGTGTTTCGTAATGATGCTCCGGGCGTTTGTGTATATTAAACTTATTTTCCTTAAAGTTGATTTCTGGACTGAATTTGCCTATCTCTTTTACTGTCTTTATGCTTGTTTGTATTATCAATGTAAATGCCTACGTGTGAAGCACCGGAAGAGAGACGGTTTTCCATCTGTTTTGGGTTCGCCGCCTTACTCAAACCCTGCCCGCGCTGGACCCTGTCAGCCATATTCCTAAAAGTTACCTGAGAGTTGACATGTAGGTGTGCTAACCCACTACCTATACTGCCTGAGTTGTCCCCAACTGATCCTACTTGACCTTTCTTTGCTAATTCCCCTGCCTGTGAGGTTACCATTACTCCCTGAGGACACCCTAACGCCAAGGGACTATTCATCCGCTACCTTATTTGTGGTCAAACTAAACATCTTGTTCCTCAGATCCTTTTCACACTCACATTTCCCCCGCACCAGCCCACCTCCCACAGCAGCCCCCTTAACCTCCCCCATTCTCCTAGTTCCTTCGTTAGCTTGACCGTGATTTGCTCTCCTGTGTAGTTTATGTCTATAGAAACAAAGCTCTAACGTTCTCATCCAATACTCTGCCAAGGCTGGTTTTCCCTGTGCAATTCAAGTGAAGACCGTCCCTAACGTTCAGAGATCTATCATGTTTAAAACGGTCCCACAGGTCTATACTATGCATACTATCCTCTTCCTTACAGAAGGCTTCGATTCGCCTGTTTATCCAGAGCATTCTACTAAAAGTACATGAATCGACTTCATAACTTGGCAACGATCCTGATGTCATAAGCTTCCTACGATTTTCTTTATGATTGTGCCGAAATAGTTTGGACATATGTAGGGAATGATATAGGAAAGGTTGACAAAGAGGATATATGTGTCAAAAGTGGAGGGGAAAAGGGGAGAAGGGAGACTAAACTGGATGTGGAAGGATGGATTGCAAAGATTTTGAACGATCTGGACATGAATATGCAGGAGGGTAAGAGACGCGCACGGGATGGAAAGAATTGGAACGATGTGGTATACAGGGGTTGGTATGCTGTCGATATGCTGAACAAGGGCATGTGAAGTGTCCGGGGTAAACCATGGAAAGGTGTCTGGGGCTTGGTTGTGGGTAAGAAGCTATGGTTTCGGTGCATTAAGCATGACATGGATGTGCTCGGATGCGGCATTTCTAACGAGCTAACGAGGGAAACGGTAAATAAGTATGAAAAAGAATATATATATATATATATATATATATATATATATATATATATATATATATATATATATATATATATATATATATATATATATATATATATATATATACATACATATATATATATATATATATATATATATATATATATATATATATATATATATATATATATATATATATATATATATATATATATTTTTTTTTTTTTTTTATTTTGCTTTGTCGCTGTCTCCCGCGTTTGCGAGGTAGCGCAAGGAAACAGACGAAAGAAATGGCCCAACCCACCCCCATACACATGTATATACACACACGTCCACACACGCAAATATACATACCTATGCATCTCAATGTACACATATATATACACACACAGACACATACATATATACACATGCACACAATTCACACTGTCTGCCATTATTCATTCCCATCGCCACCCCGCCACACATGGAAATACCGTCCCCCTCCCCCGTCATGTGTGCGGGGTAGCGCTAGGAAAAGACAACAAAGGCCTCATTCGTTCACACTCAGTCTCTAGCTGTCATGCAATAATGCCCGAAACCACAGCTCCCTTTCCACATCCAGGCCCCACACAGCTTTCCATGGTTTACCCCAGACGCTTCACATGCCCTGATTCAATCCACTGACAGCACGTCAACCCCGGTATACCACATCGATTCAATTCACTCTATTCCTTGCACGCCTTTTACCCTCCTGCATGTTCAGGCCCTGATCACTTAAAATCTTTTTCACTCCATCTTTCCACCTCCAATTTGGTCTCCCACCTCTCCTCGTTCCCTCCACCTCCGACACACACACACACACACATATATATATATATATATATATATATATATATATATATATAATAAAGAGAGAGAGAGAGAGAGAGAGAGAGAGAGAGAGAGAGAGAGAGAGAGAGAGAGAGAGAGAGAGAGAGAGAGAGAGAGAGAGAGAGAGAGAGAGAGAGAGAGAGAGGCAAATATGCGGTCTGTTGTCGATGAGAGGGCTTGGGAAGTGAGTCAGTTATTGTTCGCTGATGATACAGCGCTGGTGGCTGATTCGGATGAGAGACTGCAGAAGCTGGTGACTGAGTTTGGTAAAGTGTGTGAAAGAGGAAAGCTGAGAGTAAATGTGAATAAGAGCAAGGCTATTAGGTTAAGTAGGGTTGAAGGACATGTAAACTGGGAGGTAAGTTTGAATGGAGAAAAACTGGAGGAAGTGAAGTGTTTTAGATATCTGGGAGTGGATTTAGCAGTGGATGGAACCACGAAAGCAGAAGTAAGTCACAGGGTGAGGGAGGGGGCAAAGGTTCTGGAAGCGTTGAAGAATATGTGGAAGGCGAGAATGTTATCTCGGAGAGCAAAAATGGGTATGTTTGAAGGAATAGTGGTTCCAACAATGATGTATTGTTGCGAGGCGTGGGCTATAGAGAGGGATGTGCGGAGGAGGGTGGATGTGTTGGAAATGAGATGTTTGAGGACAATATGTGGTGTTAGGTGGTTTGATCGAGTAAGCAATTAAAGGGTAAGAGAAATGTGTAGTAATATAAGAGTGTGGTTGAGAGAGCAGAAGAGGGTGTATTGTAAACAATTCACCTTCTTGTCCACAGTTTTATGATACGCTCGTTGTCTGTCTTGGACAATCGCATGTTTACCAAATGGCATCCTAGTTACGTCTCTTCGTTGTATATCAACTGACTGTTATATTTCTCTCTTGTGTCTCCCCTGATGATGTGATTATTACACGGAAGTCCACTTGGGAACTTATACAAGGAAAGAGTGCATATGAGTGGGGGATGTATAAAAGGAAAGCGAAAGGAGGCCAAGAGGAAGGTGCATGGGTTGAAAAAGAGGGCAAATGAGAGTTGGGGTGAAAGAGTATCATAAAATTTCACGGAAAATAAAAAGATGTTTTGAAAGGAGGTGAATACTGTGCATAAAACGAGAGAACAAAAGGAAACATGAGTGAAGAGGGGTAAGGAGGGAAGTAGTAACAGGTGGGTGATGAAGTGACAAGGAGATCGAGTGAGTATTTTGATGGTTTGCTGAATGTGTTTGATGAGAGAATGGCAGATGTACGGTGGTGTGCGAAGCGAGAGGATCAGGGAGAATGGTTTGGTTAAGAGAGGAGAGATAGTGAAAGCTTTGCGAAAGGTGAAATCCGGCAAGGCGGCGGGTTTGGATGGTATTGCAGTTGAATTTTTAAGGAAGTGGGTGACTGTGTTGTTGATTGGTTGATAAGGATATTCACTATATGTATCGATCATGGTAAAGTGCCTGAGGATTGTCGGAATGCGTGCATAGTTCCAAGGTACAAAAGCAAAGGGGATAAAGATGAGAGTTTAAGCTACATAGACACAAGCTTGTTGAGTATTCCTGGAAAATCATATAGGTGGGTATTGATTGAGAGGGTGAAGGCATGTACAGAGCATCAGATTGGGGAAGAGCAGTGTAGTTTTAGAAGTAGGTAGAGGATGTGTGGACCAGGTGTTTGCTATGAGGAATATGTGTAAGAACTTCTTAGAAGAACAGATGGATTTGTATGCTTCATTGATGGATCTTCCAAGGGCATATGATAGAGTTGATAGAAGTGCTTTGTGGAAGGTCTTAAGAGTATATGGTGTGGGAAATAAGCTGATGAAAGGAGTGAAACATTATTACCAAGGATGTAAGGCATGTGTACGAATAGGAAGAGAGGAGAGTGATTGGCTACCACTGAAGGTCGGTCTGCAGCAGGGGTGTGTGATGTCCTCATGGTTGTTTAATCTTTTTATGGATGGGGTGGTTAGTGAGATAAATGCAAGAGTTTTTGAGAGTAGGGAGAGTATGCAGTCAGTTGCGGATGAGAGAACCTGGGAAGTGAGTCAGTTTTTGTTAGCCGATGATACAGCTCTGGTGGCTGATTCGAGGGAGAAACTGCAGAAGTTGGTGACTGAGTTTGGAAAAGTGTTTGAAAGGAGAGAGCTGAGAGTAAATGTAAATAAGAATAAGGTTATCAGGTTCAGTTGGGTTGAGAGACAAGTTAATATGAATGTAAATTTGAATGGAGGAAAATTGGAAGAAGTGAAGTGTTTCATATATTTGGGAGAGGACTTAGCAGCAGTTGAAACCATGGAAGCAGAAGTAAGTCACAGGGTGGGGGAACAGGGGAAGGCTTCGGGAGCGATGAAGAATGATCGGAAGAAGAGAATGTTTTCTCGTTGAGCAAAACTGGGTGTTTGAAGGAATAGTAATTCCAACAATGTTATATGGTTGCGAGGCATGGGCTATGGATAGGGTTGTGCGGAGTACGTAGGGTGGATGTCTTTAGAATGAAATATTTGAGGACAATATGTGGTGTGAGATAGTTTGATCAAGTAAGTAACGAAAGGGTAAGGGAGTTGTGTGGAAATAAAAAGAGTGTGGTTGAGAGAGCAGAAGAGGGTGTGTTGAAATCGCTTGAGGAAATACTGACAAAGAGGATATATGTATCAGACGTCGAGGGAACAAGAGGAGGAAGACAAAATTGGAGGTGGAAGGATGGAGTGAAAAAGATTTTGAGCGATCAGAGCCTGACCATTCAGGAGGGTGAGAGGCGTGCAATGAATAGAGTGATTTGGAACGATGAGCTATACCGGAGTCGACGTACTGTCAATGGAATAAACCTGGCCATGTGAAACGTCTGGGGTAATCCATGGAAAGGGAACTGTGGTTTCGGTGCATTACACAAGCGAGCTAGAGACTGAGTGTGAACGACCATTTCCTTTTTTGTCTATTTTCTTGGCGCTAACCCCCTGAAGCCGGAGGTAGCGATGTTGTTTCCTGTGGGATGGGGTAGCGACGAGAATGGATGAATGCAAGCAAGTATGAATATGTGCATGTTATATATGTATATGTCTGTGTATGTGTATGTATATACATATGTGTATATGTTGATATGTATATGTATATGTATGTAAATGTGTGTGTTTGGGAGTTTATGTATATATATCTATATGTGTATGTGTGTGAATGCGCCATTCTTCGGCTCTTTCCTGGCGCTATCTCTCTGACGCGGGAGAGGGCGATCAGGGATAGTAAAATAGATAATTAAAGGGGGTAACTGTTGATTGGTTATTAAGAATATTCAATAATGTATGGATCATGGTGATGTGCCTGACTATTGACGGAATGAGTGCATAGTGCCATTGTACAAGGGGGATATAGGCGAGTGTTCAAACTACTGAGGCATAATTTTGTTGAGTATTCCTTGGGAATTACCTGGGAAGGTATTGATTGAGAGGGTGAAGGCATGTACAAAACATCAAATTGCAAAGGAGCAGTGTGGTTTCAGAAGTGGTAGAGGATATGCAGATCAGGTGTTTGCTTGAGGAATGTGTGTGAGACTTATAAAATCAGATGGATTTTACGTGTAGCATTTATGGATCTGAAGAAGGCATGTGATAGGGCTGATGGGGTCGCCTTCTGGAAGGTCTTAAAAAGATATAGTGTGGGAGATAAGCTCTTAGAAGCAGTGAAAAGTTTTTACCAAGAATGTAAGCCATGTGTACGAGCAGGAAGAGACGAGAGTGATTGGTACCCAGTGAAGGTCGGTCTGCGGCAGGGGTGTGTGATGTCCCATTGGTTGTTTAATTTGATCATGGATGGGGTGCTTAGGGAGGTTAATGCAAGAGTTTTAGAAAGAGGGGCAAGCATGTAGAATGTTGGAGAGGAGAAGGCCTGGGAAGTGAGTCAGTTATTGTTTGCCGATGACACAGCTCTGGTGGCTGATTCGAGTGAGAACTGCAGAACTTGGTGACTGAGTTTGGAAAAGTGTGTGAAAGTAGAAAGTTGAGAGTAAATTTAGAATATAAGCAAGGTTATTAGGTTCAGTAGGTTGAGGGACAAGTTGATTGGGATGTAAGTTTGAATGGAGAAAAATTGGAGGAAGTGAAGTGTTTTAGATATCTGGGAGTGGACGTAGCAGGAGTGGAACCATGGAAGCGGAAATGAGTCACAAGGTGGGGAATGGGTGAAGGTTTTGGGAGCAATGAAGAATGTGCAGAGGGAAAGAATGTTATCCCGGAGAGCAAAATTGAGTACGTTTGAAGGGGCAGTAATTCCAAAAATATTACATAACTGCGAGGCATGGTTTGAACGAGTTCGTTGTATGTTTTGGACAATCACATGCTTACCAAATGGCGTCCTAGCTTCGTCTCTTCGATGTATATCAACTGACTTTTATTTCTCTCTTGTGTCTCTCCTGACGCTGTGATTATTACACGAAAGTGCACTTGGGAGCTTATCGTGTTTCATTTTCCCCGTGGACTCATAGGAATATATATATATATATATATATATATATATATATATATATATATATATATATATATATATATATTTATGTATATATATATATATATATATATATATATATATATATATATATATATATATATATATATATATATATATATATATATATATATATATATATATATATATATATATCGCACTTCAGTATGAGTTCAGATAATTTCCTCTATTGAAACTTTACAAGACACTACTTGTTTCACGGAGACAATCCGCTTCATTGGGTGTAAAGAATTCATAAAGTTTCAAATCCCAACACCAGCCCACAGGCTTGTACATCCTGTTTCCGCCATGGCAGAGTAGACACCGACCTGGCCGTTAAAGGGAAAGTTGGAGGGGGGGTTGTGGCTGAGGTTAAAGTGGGGGTTATGCGGGGGTGGTCGGCCAGGTTAGCGAGATGTATGTTTAATTACGCTTCTTATTTCTTGTCTTGATGATTCCTTTATAATGATTGCGTTGATAATATGGTGTGTGTGTTAATGTCACCTAGGATAGATTAAGGTTATCAATATTAGCATTTAAGACCGATTCAATTGACATTTCGGGCAGCATAATCAGATGAGTGGGACAATGTGACTGGGTTGTTAAGGTCTACCTGATGACCATTGTCTTGCCAATGCTTAGCAAGTGACCAGATTCCCTAGTTTTTCATCACATCAAGAAACGGCATATTGCATTCTTGTTGCCATTCAATCTTGAATTTGATGGTGGGATGAGAGTTGTTTAATTCATCAAAGAAAACGACACAATCTTGGGAAGATGGCCATATGAACTACACATGATCAACGCATCTAAGCCAAAATTTAGGATGGTTACAGATAGAAGTGAGGATCGTAGTCTCAAAAGTATTCCGTGAACAAGTAAGTGAGAATAGAACGAAGGGGACTTTCCATGGCAAGATCAAATTTCTATCAATGAAAATTGTCCTCACCATCTTGGAAAACGTGACTGGAAATGCAAAGTTCTATTGAGACAGTGAAAGTGTTTATGGGTTGGGGTAAGTTGAGACTGAAATCGGGTGATTTCCTCTTAAATAAATGAAAGTTTCTTCAATCGGGACTTTGGTGGACAAGGATTTCACATCAAGACTTGAGATTTTATGTTCGAGTAAATTAATGTTCATTGCCGCATTTACAAGATCTAAACTGTGTCATATGCAATGGATATATTTTCTCTTCAACATGGCTTAGATGATCACCTAATCATTGGATGTTTTACTGCCAGAAGAACTGACAGAGGAGATATGCAGGGGAACATCCATCTTTGTGAGTTTTTGGGAGGTCATATATTTAGGGAAGAAATAAATAAGAAAGAGAGGGATTAACCATTCTAGGTAACTTCAGAATGTCCGAGAGCTGTTTTTAAAATTTTGGTGAGTTTGAAGGTGAAAGTCTTTATTACTAAAGGGACTGGATGGTAATCTTTCATAAATATCACTATCATTTAAAAGATCATGAAGCATATATCTATGGTGCATTGCATTTAAAATCACGAACTGACAACATTTATCTGATTTTGTAATATGAACACCTTTACCATAGTTGAGATTTCGGTGGCTGACTGTTTTGAAACCTGAGCCGGCACGGGCAACTGATACCCAAAACAAGGCCATCCCAAGAGCAATATATATATATATATATATATATATATATATATATATATATATATATATATATATATATATATATATATATTTCTTTTCATTATTAAACTTATTATTATATACATATATATGAGTGTGAAAAAGAGGGCAAATGAGAGTTGGGGTGAGAGAGTATCATTAAATTTTAGGGAGAATAAAAAGATGTTTTGGAAGGAGGTAAATAAATTGCGTAAGACAAGGGAACAAATGGGAACTTTAGTGAAGGGAGCTAATGGGGAGGAGATAACAAGTAGTGGTGATGTGAGGAGATGGAGTGAGTATTTTGAAGGTTTGTTGAATGTGTTTCATGAAAGAGTGGCAGATATAGGGTGTTTTGGTCGAGGTGGTGTGCAAAGTGAGAAGGTTAGGGAGAATCATTTGGTAAACAGAGAAGAGGTAGTAAAAGCTTTGCGGAAGATGAAAGCCGGCAAGGCAGCGGGTTTGGATGGTATTGCAGAGGAATTTATTAAAAAGGGGTGACTGTATTGTTGACTGGTTGGTAAGGTTATTTGATGTATGTATGACTCATGATGAGGTGCCTGAGGATTGGAGGAATGCTTGCATAGTGCCATTGTACAAAGGCAAGGGGAAAGAAGTGAGTGCTCAAATTACAGAGATATGAGTTTGTTGAGTATTCCTGGGAAATTATATGAGAGGGTATTGATTGAGAGGGTGAAGGCATGTACAGAGCATCAGATTGGGGAAGAGCAATGTGGTTTCGTTTCAGAAGTGGTAGAGGATGTGTGGATCAGGTGTTTTCTTTGAAGAATGTATGTGAGAAATGCTTAGAAAAGCAAATGGATTTGTATGTAGTATTTATGGATCTGGAGAAGGCATACGATAGAGTTGATAAAGATGCTCTGTGGAAGGTATTAAGAATATGTGGTGTGGGGGCAAGGTGTTAGAAGCAGTGAAAAGTTTTTATCGAGGATGTAAGGCGTGTGTACGTGTAGGAAGAGCGGAAAGTGATTGGTTCTCAGTGAAGGTTGGTTTGCGGCAGGGGTGTATGATGTCTCCGTGGTTGTTTAATTTGTTTATGGATGGGGTTGTTAGGGAGGTGAATGCAAGAGTTTTGGAAAGAGGGGCAAGTATGCAGTCTGTTGTGGATGAGAGAGCTTGGGAAGTGTCAGTTGTTGTTCGATGATGATACAGCGCTGGTGGCTGATTCATGTGAGAAACTGCAGAAGCTGGTGACAGAGTTTGGTAAATTGTGTGAAAGAAGAAAGCTGAGAGTAAATGTGAATAAGAGCAAGGTTATTAGGTACAGTAGGCTTGAGGGACAAGTCATTGGGAGGTAAGTTTGAATGGAGAAAAACTGGAGATATCTGGGAGTGGATTTGGCAGCGGATGGAACCATGAAAGCTGAAGTGAATCATAGGGTGGGGGAGGGGGCGAAAGTTCTAGGAGCGTTGAAGAATGTGTGGAAGTCGAGAACATTATCTCGGAAAGCAAAAATGGGTATGTTCGAAGGAATAGTGGTTCCAACATTGTTATATGGTTGCGAGGCGTGGGCTATAGATAGAGTTGTGCTGAGGAAGACGGATGTGCTGGAAATGAGATGTTTGAGGACAATAGGCGATGTGAGGTGGTTTGATCGAGTAAGTAATAATAGGGTAAGAGAGATGGGTGGTAATAAAAAGAGTGTGGTTGAGAGAGCAGAAGAGGGTGTTTTGAAATGGTTTGGTCACATGGAGAGAATGAGCGCGGAAAGATTGACCAAGAGGATGAATGTGTCAGAGGTGGAGGGAACGAGGATAAGTGGGAGACCAAATTGGAGGTGGAAAGATGGAGTGAAAAAGATTTTGAGTGATCGGGGCCTGAACATGCAGGAGGGTGAAAGGCGTGCAAGGAATAGAGTGAATTGGATCGATGTGGTATACCGGGGTCGACGTGCTGTCAATGGATTGAATCAGGGCATGTGAAGCGTCTGGAGTAAACCATGGAAAGTTGTGCGGGGCCTGGATGTGGAAAGGAAGCTGTGGTTTCGGGCATTATTACATGACAGCTAGAGACTGAGTGTGAACGAATGGGGCCTTTGTTGTCTTTTCCTAGCGCTACCTCGCACACACGAGGGGGGAGGGGGATGTTATTCCATGTGTGGCGAGGTGGCGATGGGAATGAATAAAGGCAGTGTGAATTGTGTGCATGTGTATATATGTATGTGTCTGTGTGTGTATATATATGTGTACATTGAGATGTATGGGTATGTATATTTGCGTGTGTGGACGTGTATGTATATACATGTGTATGTGGGTGGGTTGGGCCATTTCTTTCGTCTGTTTCGTTGCGCTACCTCGCAAACGCGGGAGACAGCGACAAAGCAAAATTAATAAAAATATAAGTATATATATATATATATATATATATATATATATATCCCTGGGGATAGGGGAGAAAGAATACTTCCCACGTATTCCCTGCGTGTCGTAGAAGGCGACTAAAAGGGAAGGGAGCGGGGGGCTGGAAATCCTCCCCTCCCGTTTTTTTTTAATTTTCCGAAAGAAGGAACACAGAAGGGGACCAGGTGAGGATATTCCCTCAAAGGCCCAGTCCTCTGTTCTAATGCTACCTTGCTAACGCGGGAAATTGCGAATAGTATGAAAGAAAGAAAGGTATATATATATATATATATATATATATATATATATATATATATATATATATATATATATATATATATATATATATAAAGGTATATATATATATATATATATACATATATATATATGTATATATATATATATATATATATATATATATATATATATATATATATATATATATATATATATATATATGTATATATATATATATATATATATATATATATATATATATATATATATATATATATATATATATATATATATATATATATATATATATATATATCTGTGTATGTGTTTATGTGTTTTTGTGTGTTTGATGGTAAATTAGTTTTGCTTATCTGACTGGACTGTGGAGCGCTACTTTAGTACAGAATACTTACATTTGAAGTATCATTAGTCGGATCACCATGCTGGTGAATATCATGTAGTGTGAGTTTAGAGTTAAGTTGTCTTTGCCAAGAAGTGGCAACATTTTTGGCTCCGTTCGTCATCACATTAAACGGTGCGTAAATTATCGTGGCCGCCGTGCTCTGTGGCTGATTAACATAATTATGCCGCAAATTTTGTAGAGATATCAGGCAAGCGGGTGTTATATGTTGTTTAACGAAAATACGACAGGTTGATCACGGTAGATGATGGGAAACTGACAGGCCAAATCAGTATGTCAGACAAATTTTATCGTTCTTGGAAACATATATGAATGATTTATTGGAAAATAACTTGAACTGACAGACAGAAAGACAGACTGTACACGTGATTGATTTCCAGTATCATTAGCGATCTGAAATATGTTAGCTGTATCAAAGTGATGGAAATATGTACACGCATGTATGTCTCTTCATAAGTGATGCTGAGTGGGTGGAGCTTGAGCAGACGAATGGAGGCGGCTGAGCTAACGACCTGTAGCGTGAGAGACGAGTATAACAAAGCCAACTCAGATTATCGTATCAGAACAAGTCTTTCTCATACACATTCTTTCAGGTAAACACCTGATCATCACATCCTCTACCACTGCTGAAACAAAACTGTTCCTCCCCAATCTGATGCTCTGCACATGCCTTCTTCACCCCCTCAGTCAACACTCTCCTATACACTTGACAGGATGCACTTCGAGTAGGAAAGAATGTGAAACATCGAGTGACAAGGCTTCATGGCTGGAGAGTGTCTTTGGACAAAACGTGAATTCACTTCATAAATGAAACTTGAGCAGTAATTCCAGAACATTATCGTAAGGTCAAGAACATGCTTCATAAGGGACTATAAAGATAAGTTTATCAGCACATCTCGGTTGCTGTTAACAACCATGCAGCAGAAGTCGTGGATATGTCATTCTACACCTTTTTTTTTTCCAGTGGAATGAACTGTGTGTGTTTCATTATTATCTAAAGCCAAATCTCCTGTTTTGCAATAAGGCTTTAGTCACCAGGTTTAGTTAGAATCTCAGTAGGAATCCGCTCCTCCCTTGTGCCACAAGGCCGAGATTAACTCTATAACAAGGATAACTCGTAAGAAGTAATGTCGACTTAATACGTTACAGGAAAAATAGGGAAGGTTACGTTTTGCTGAGAAGCTAGAAATAAGAGAGTAATATCCTCCATGTTTTAAATGTATGTGGTCAGAATTAATCCTCCGGCTAGATCCGTGTTGTGCCGAGCGCACTGCAGTCCTCGGTCCTTTTGAAGTTATCACTTATGTTTTCATGAAGTTGGATTGTGCAGGAAGAGGGAACTAAAGCCCTACAGTTTGCCTACGGTATAATGTGAGAGGAAAGAGCAGACACTACCACGTATGGATGAATTAACTCATCCAGCTCACCCTGAGCTCGGTCTTAGCCCTCTTAATACATATCACAACTGTCCCTTTTATGTAGTGCCTGTGTAAGCTGCGGGGCTGATATGATATTTAGTGGCAGGGTAATGCCACCAACATTTGGAATTCTCTTTGTTTTAAAATATGTAAGATAAACATAAAGTGTGGAATTTAATCATTTATAATCATTACAGTAAAAGTGTGGGATTTAATCCCTAATGATCATTTGCAATATGCGAACCTGACCAGATTTTGACACTTGGATTCGGTATATAGAGTATGTACTTTTACGTGTGGTTGTTATCCGTGGTGGGGGATGTGTTCCCTAACTACGCCCTTATACGCAGTAGTGTACATACGTTCTCAGGTACGTGGCTGTAATAATCTAAAAAAAATGTATAAAGTAGTACTTTATATAAAAGTTTAAAGATATATGAATGTATCACCAGGGATCTTATGTATATAAGTTACTACTGTAAGTATTGTGACTCATCTAGTTACATATTACCAGTATCTTGAACCCCACATGAGCCAGAGAAGTTGAGGCAAAAGATATACCCCAAGCATTTTATGTTGTGCTAATTCCAACTGCCTAAGTCCAGCGATCACTTCGCTGGAATTCAAACCAAAAAGGTGCAGAGGTGTCGTGCATAACATAGGATGACGCGCTCGACCCTGAAGAGGCCACCTCCATGGCCTCAGCCTGGTGGGCGGGAGACGAGGAGCAAGTGGGCGAAGTTTGCTGACAATCCAGAAATATAAAAACGATTTGGAAAATGGGATGTGAGGTGCCTGGATGATGTGAGTAATCATCCTCGGGTAGTGTTTCAGTGAATGATTATGATACTGGTGTGACAGGTCTAGGTTACGACGAGATGGAATAGAGAGAGCGAGAAGGAAGCAGTAATCACTGGATGCTTGGAATATCAGGGGATAACTGGGAGGAGAGTTGAAGTGAAGGAAAGTGGGATCCTTTGTTTGACAGGTTGGTTGGAAGCATTGTGTGGAACAGTACAGGTTGGACGCGATGTATGGAATAGTGTAGATTAGAAGCATTGCCTGGAACATTATAGGTTGGAAACACTGCATGGTATAATATAAGTTAATCTTTACAGTTAACTGTGGCTTGAATGGAGATGATAAAGCTAGGTTTAGGACTGTGGTTGGCGCGCACGGACAAATGACAGGAAAGAGGAACCGATGAGTATGTTTTGGAATGGTATGATTGAAGTCGGTAACAGAGAGGGAGAGGAGAGCTTTTATGGTGAGAGATGATGTTAATGCAAGAGATGGAAAAGACAATTGTAACAACAGGAGTGTGGGAAGATGATATTAGAGAAATGGTAAATAAAGAAGTGGCTGTTGGATTTTACACTTATCACAATTTTCTTTGTCAATCGCTATTTCTTTATCTTTTTATCTGCATGCATCATTTACTGAACACAAGCTGTTTCGCTCTGAAGGCAGACAGAAAACTCTGTTTAATATTATAGTCGTGGACAACAAGATAACAATTGTATGATAGTCACTACAACGTAAAGATTTGATGGGGAAATCTTCAGACAACCAGGTGGTGCACACTACCTGAGAGTGACATTGGAATGAAGAGGAGCCACGAGGAAGATATATAACTGTGGGAGATATAATCACAAGTGATCAGTAACATTATTAGGGTATGTATGTATAATAGATTCCATTAGGAGGTTTATACAAAGTAATCGAAATTTCTAGCGAAGAATACAGAGCAGTGAATGAGATGCTGCAAATATTTTGGGACGCTCTTCTACCTGTTGTAGAAACGACATGTAGGTTCAGGAAAAGATGAGAAAAATGACTGGAACAGCAGCCTGGAAAGCCTGGAGAGTAGAACAGTCGCTCCAGGATTTATATGAAACAATGGATCAGGGACGAAAATTGAAAGGCTGCAAAAGGTGGAGATGATTGTGATTGTTGCAAAAATAGTCATAGCGAGCAGTGAAAAGGTCGTGGACCCATTAAGAAAACGGAGAACGTATTTAATGATAGCAAAGCAATGCTCTGAAGAAGCATTAAAAGTTTGATAAGGGATTCATGATTCATGCAGAAGAGAGGTAAAGGACTTACATTGCTGTTTGAATCAGAAAATGCCTTCGGGAGGATATAGGGAGTGAAAGAAAATGTTTAACTACTGAAGATGAATGATGGAGACACTAAGATATCTGAATCTAGTGTAGAGTGGGTAGGATTGGCATCTGGGAGTGTGTCCAGAAAGCGTGGGTGTAGGAGGTAATAAGAATAATAAAAAAGGTGAATTAAGACTAGTGATGAGAAACGCAGAAAGAGACGGCAAGGTGTTATGTAGTTTGAGAGCTTGGAGTGAAAGATCTGCAGTGAATGAGTGAATGGATGCAGTGACTGCAGTGAATGATTGAATGGATGCAGTGACTTTATCTTTACACAAAGCGAAATGCGTTGGGAATAAACGTAAAATGTACAGGGGATAAATGCACGGTAGATAAAGTACACATGACAGTATTAATTGAGGGAATTAAAAAGATTACATGTGTGAAAATGAGAGATGAGTCTGGTGGATTTGTAGTGGGGTGTGTTTGTTTGGATCTGGTATTTGCTATGAGAATGACATTGGAAAATAACAGGAAAGTACAATGCGCGTGTAGAGCATTATGGATCTGGAAATACTGCAGTAGACTGCCGGCCAAAGTGACCCGTTGTCTGAGTTAAGTAGAAGTGTTAATGTATTCTTGCAGAGTTAGGTAGGTGGCAGGATTAGTAAAGGAAGATATGACTAACTCAGGGTGAGGTATAAGGCTATCTAAGGGAAATATGATCGACTCGATTGAATCAGGGTGAATGAAAGGATTTACACAGAAATGTATGACTGTCTCAGGGTGAAACAAGAGTGTCACCTACATAAATGTTCGTATCTGTTTCATGCTTATGAAGATGGGGTTTCAGCTTTATGAAATTTCATACACGTAAAGGATCGAGTTTAGAAAAGGTTGGAAAATGGAAGACAAAGTATTTCCTTTATTTGAGCATCAATTCTTAATGGGTAAAACAGATGAAGAACAATTTAAACAGCGTGGATGAATTTAATTGTTGTGCTGCTTAAGAGGGGGAGTCAGAGTATGAGAGATGAGTACGTGTTTAGCTGGAGAAAGCTCAGATCTTGGAGTACACATGTAATATATTTAGAACAGTCAATGTGATGCTCGGAGAGTGTGAAATAACAAATAAAGGTATGATACGTTTGTGTAACTTAGGAGGGACTACAGATTGCGTGTGGAGCTGTGGCTGAGTCTTTCAAAGGCTATATTTGATGTCTGGATTGAGGCTTAGGTTGTGGAATACTAGTGATAGGAACAATACAAGTTGTGTATTGGGATATTTGAAATCTGAATAAGTATGAACATGAATGGATTCAAAAGTGAGGATGTAATAGTAGGTATGGAGTCAACAAGAGAAGGGGTTGATTATTTGATGAATGGAGAATTTGAAAAAGTTTCCGAAGTGTATAGGTTAGCCTTGTTGATTATGAATCACGTACGAATCCGAATCCTCAGATAGGTAGGCAACTCAACAATTCATCATCCTTTCGGAGCCGGTCGATGGATGGGTACCTGGTAGGGGGATGACAGAACTATTTATTCATTATGAGTTCGAAGGATGTAAGAAGGAGAAAAGGGGAAAGCTAGAGTGAGTAGAGGGTAAAGAGTGAGGTCAGTATGAGGATGGAAGTGCCAGCTGCCACAGTAGACCGTGTGGTGGGGATGTATGGGCGACAATCTACTGCACCCTACCTGCTCTGTGTTGGGATGTGGGTCACGTGCATCACAGGGATAGCCAGCCTTTTTCCTTACTTGAGCATCGTTGGTCGGAACATTGTCATCGTGTGATCGCTCACGAGGACGTGGTCTTGATGGAGGTGTGACTGGCTAGGCTTATAACAGGGGACTTTCATCTTTATAATCCTCGAAGTGTTCACCTCAGGCCGTCTTACATCCTGTATCACACTTTCTATTCTACGAATTATTTACGAGACTTTAAGACCCCGAGCCACAGTCTGTTTTTACTACTGGATAACGTTAAGCGAAAAATATGCAGCGCTGTCAGGTTTGGAAATGGACTTTCGCACAAAGTAATGTTAAAACTTCAAATTATATATTACTGAAAAAGAAGATAATCGCAATATTCATCAAATATATAATCTTTTTCTGTTACTTTTAAACAGAGTTCGCCATAATGGACAAACGCTTATAATTTTATTTGGAAAAATCTACAATAAACAATTGCATATTTTTAGACTGGAGGAACATTAATTTAGGAAAAAATTAATGAAATAATTTCTTTACATAATAATAGTTTTATGATAATAAATGGACTGAACTCTGTTTTGTTGGCTTTACACGAGATGTGGCATAAAAATCAGTTAACATTTGTCAAAAGCGAAATATTTGTAAGAATAACTGTAGTTTAATACGCTGATTTTAGCCTCAATTTTTGATACGTTTAACAATGAATTACTTGTGTCTTCATCAGCTGCATATATTGTATTACTCGTGTCTTCACCTGCTGCATATATTGTATTACTTGTGTCTTCACCTGCTACATATATTGTATTACTTGTGTCATCACCAGTTGCATATATTGTACCATTTGCTATGCAGATGTTTCAGAGATTATTATCAATGAGAGTTTCCTTGGTTCTTCCGATATTACTCTATGCTAAACGTAGTCACGAATACTAACCTCTGGTTCTTCAGTTCTTACCACTATCGTGCAGGCCAGCAGTGTCCGCAGGAAGAATGCAAAAGTCTTTAATGGTCTTCGTCAGACCCGAGTAATCAGATTAACTTAGCATTAGATATCACAAAATTTAGTGGTCACATAATTTGGTCTTTCCATATATCAAACTTACTCAAAAGATGTAAATATATTAGACTAAATCTACTAGATGTAAGTATAATGAACTTTTCTTCTAGATGCGAATATATCAAACTTATACACAATAAATATGCGAATACATTATGCTTGTCCATTAGATGCCAATATATTAAGCTTATCTACTGCATGGGAATATATCAAACTTATCCACAGAATTCGAATATAATAAATTTATCCACAAGATGCGATTATAATGAACTTATGTACTAGATGCAACTCTATCAAACTTATCCCCAAGTTAAGAAAATATTAAACTTATATACTTGATGGTGATATATCAAATCCATCAACAAAATACACTCATATCAAACATACTAACTAGATGCAAGTATGTTAAACTTATCTACAAGATGCGAATATATTGATTTTATCAATTAGATGCGAATTTATGAAATTAATGTGCTAGATAGGAATATATCAAACTTATCTACTAGATGCGAATATATCAA
>NC_092238.1:14931308-14951308 GCF_036320965.1 Panulirus ornatus | reverse complement strand
TGCTTATAATAATAATGATAATAATAATAATAATGATGATAATAATAATAATAATGATAATGATAATGGTAATAATTATAATAATAGTAATGATAATAATAATAATAATAATAATAATAATAATAATAATAATAATAATAATAATAATAATAATAATAATAATAATGATAATGATAATAATAATGATAATAATGATAATAATAATAATAATAATAATAATAATAATAATAATAATAATAATAATAATAATAATAATGATAATAATGATTGCCAATATCATCCTTACTATCAATAACATCATTATTTCTTCTTATTGTTATCATTATTATTATTATTATCAATATTATTTTCATTAATGCTATTATTATCAATAGTGTTATTATTATCATTACTATCATCATTATCATTATCATAATTATTGTTATTGTTATTAGTACTATCATTAATATCATTATTATTGATACTATCATTGTTATCACTATCATCAATACTGTCATTATCATTTCTTGTTATCATTATTATTATTATCATTATTATTATTATTATTATTATTATTATTATTATTATTATTATTATTATCATAATTATTATTATCATTATTATTATTATTGTTGTTATCATTATCATTGTTATTCTATCATCATTGTCATTATCTTTATCATCAATACTGTTATTATCATTACCATTATTGTTAATACTGTCATTGTTATCAATTTTATTAATACTATCATTATTATCATTATTGCTGATATTATTATTATAATTATCATTATTGTTATTACTATTATCATTAGAGTTATTATCATTATTATTATTATCCTTATCATTATTATTATCATCATTATCATTATTATCATTATTATCAGTTCTAGTATTATTATCATTATTATCAATACTATCATTATCATTCCTTCTGTGTTCAGAGGAAGAAATTCTGGACTAATCTTTCTTCAGTAAGCGAAGTGTGGCTATTAATTTTGTAGGTGGGCTGAGCGCGGGCACACCCGAGCAGCCAGACTGGTTCTGTTCGTCGCGTGGAGTGACGTCACCTGTAGTTTATGCTTGTATTATTCAGTGGTCGACGATAACCTTTTCACAGTTACATGTTCGGTTAACAGATTAAAGCATCGCTCTGAAAACTTTTATAATCATGGAGAGGATTGGTTTTAATTTCTGTACACTCCAAAAAGCTTATCATCGACCTGGGTATGTGTGTCGACACCAGATGTTTATAGACAAAAGACAGTTTTGTATTTATCAGAAAAGTTGGGATATTTCCATTACCATTTTCACTTTCATAACCTTGTATGAGAAATACAACGAAAAAAAAAGAATGTGAATATCGAAGGTTAGTAATGCACACCCTCGTGTGATGAGCACGTTACCAGACTGTCAGGCCTGTAACACAGGCAGTGAGTGGGTAACGTGTAGCACAGGGAGTTAGTGGCGCCTGTAACACAGGCAGTGGGTGGGTAACGTGTAGCACAGGGAGTTAATGGCGCCTGTAACACAGGCAGTAAGTGGGTAACGTGTAGCACAGGGAGTTGGTGGCGCCTGTAACACAGGCAGTGAGTGGGTAACGTGAAGTACAGGGAGTTAATGGCGCCTGTAACACGGAGAGAATAGCTTCTGTAACAGGGAATGGAATAACGTCTGTAACATTAGTAATGAGTAAAGTCTGTAGCACAAATTATAAGTAACGTTTCTAACACAGATAATTGAGTAAGGTCTGTGAAATAGGGTCTGAATAACACAAGTAAGGTTGCGTCTGTAACACAGGTTGAGGGGCTTAACACAGTAACTTGGTCATCACAAGAAAGAATTTACTTTTACCTACAGATTAATTATTCCAGGATTGATGTTTATTTTCTGTGATGAAAACATCAGGGTAGAGGCGATTTTTGCATTTTGATCTAAATTATCATAAATTATTTTACGTTCTCCGTATCTTAGTTTTGTGATATATTCTTTTTTCAAAAACTTCTGATGAAGGACGATATTTTTCCTCCTGCTGTCCCAACCGATTCGTTATGTTTGTGAAATTCGGTTGCCAGTGTGGTATCCGGACACACTTTACCGGCAGAGTCAGCAAATTATGCATCTGAGGCACACACGGTTAGCTACTAGACCTTACTGTTCGTGTGTGTGTGTGTGTGTGTGTGTGTGTGTTTAGCGCACGAGAATTGGTTTTCCTTATTTCTATGATCATCATTTAGCAGCCTGATTATGGTAATCAGAGGTTTTGATTATACCATAATGCAATGTTTTGACTTATCACTCCTCTATGGCTTTAACTATACTATCATTATCGATTTGATGCCTTGTTACCTACTGTCGCGTTCATGCTATATTACGCTGCGTTATACCTCGCTATTGTGCATACGCTGTATCTTTACTACGTTGTACTTTACTGGTTTGAATCAATCTTACACTGAGTACAATAAACCCTTATCACTTCAGTGAACTTAACCAATTTTTACCTATTTGCATTTTACTCTGCTATTATGATTACATTATCTCTTTGCTGTAGTGATTATATTCCTCTTTGCTACTTGGGCTGTGATATACTGGTACGTGGGCTGTGCTATACTGGTACGTGGACTGTGGTATACTGGTACGTGGGCTGTGCTATACTGGTACGTGGGCTGTGCTATACTGATACGTGGACTGTGCTATACTGGTACGTGGACTGTGGTATACTGGTACGTGGGCTGTGCTATACTGGTACGTGGGCTGTGCTATACTGGTACGTGGGCTGTGCTATACTGGTACGTGGGCTGTGCTATACTGATACGTGGACTGTGCTGTATTGTGGTCATTGGACTGTGCTAATCTTTGATATTTGGGCAGTGCTATATTTTGCTACTCAGGCTTGTGCTATACTTTGTTGAATGGGCTGTGTTATACTTTGCTACTTGGGCTGTGCTTTACTTTGCTACGTGGCGCTGTTGCTGCTTGAGTTGTGCCATACTTTGCCACTTGGGCTGCCTGCTATCTTGCTCCTTGAGCCGTGATATACTTTGCTACTTGGGCTATGATGAATTTTGCTGACTGGGATGAGCTGTGTGTTGGTACTTGGGCTCTGTTATATCTGGTAACTTGGGCTTTGCTGTATTTGACTACTTGGGCTGTCCTATACTTTGCTGCTTTCTCTATGCCATGGTTAGCTATTTTGGGCTTTGCTATACTTTGCTACTTGAGTTGTGTTGTGATTTACTACTTGGGTTGTACGATACTTTGTCGCTTGGGCTATGTTATACTTTGCTACTTGGGGCTGTACCATTCACTGCTACTTGGAGTGTGCAATACTTTCCTGTTTGAGCTGTGCTGTACTTTGCTACTTGGGCTGTGTTATATTTTGCTACTCTCGCCGTGCCTCAATTTGCTACTTAGGTTGTGCTTTACTATGCTACTTGGGTATATTTGGCTGCTTGGTCTGTCCTGTACTTTGCTACTTGGACTGTTACATACTTTGCTACATGGGATGTTTTATGTCTTGCTACTTAGGGTGTGCTATACTTTACAACTTGACTTGTGTCATACTTTGCTACTTGGGCGATGCTATATTTTGCTACTTAGGCTGTCTCATCAATGTGCACCTCTGAAAAGTTCCTGTTTCGTAAACACACACACACACGACAGGAACTTTGTGATCTTAAGATCACGACCACTAGAAATTCGTCGTTGTAAGTTCTTGCTTCAGTTATGTGACAACACTGTCGGACTTTGTAGTGTTGTAAGCTTACGGCACTACGATTTATTAAATTGTAAGATCATTAACTTTAGAACTTTGCTGTATTGTAAGCCTATCCTACTGTGTTACAAGCTCAGACTGGTGGAACTTTCTCTCATATTCTCACAGTTGTAGTCTCACTGAAGTTTTGCTGTGTCATAAGCTTAGAGTGTTGTATCGTTGTTGTGTGTCGTGAGCTTACACGCTGCTATGTCTTAAACTTATACAGTTAGAACGTTGCTATGTCTTAAACTCATACAGTTAGAACGTTGGTATGTCTTAGACTCATACAGTTAGAACGTTGCTATATCTTAAACTCATACAGTTAGAACGTTGCTATATCTTAAACTCATACAGTTAGAACGTTGCCATATCTTAAACTCATACAGCTGGAACGCTGCTCTGTCTTAAACTCACACACTCAGAATGTTGCTATTCTTTATACTTACACACTTAGAACGCTGCTCTATCTTAAGTTCAAACACTTGGAACGTTGCTGTGTCTTAAACTCACACACTTGGAAAGTTGATGTGTCGTAAGTTCACTCTCTTGCAACATTACAATCTCGTCAATCTAAATTGCTGGAAGTACTGCTGGTGTCGTAAGATCACACATCTGAAACTTTGCTCTGCTGCAAGTTACCATGAGTGGGAGTTGATCATGGTCGTGTTGATGCAGCTTGACCATTCCTTAGAACTTGCTTGACGTGTGTTACCATCACCAGTGCACAGGTGCAGTAAGCGCAACACAAATGGGACACCCTCGCCTGGTCGGGAGTTAAGACATTTGACCATTATTTGTTTTGCTGATGTTGGTATGTGTTGTGATGTACTTGTTGACATGACATATGAATGATCATCACTCCCTTCGCTGTCACAATGGTCAGTGATTGCGTGACCCCCAAGCGCCAGACTAACACAGTAAAAGTGACTAAACCAAACTTAAGGTGACAGCTGATGGCCGGGGAGTTCAGGTTAAATTTGATAATTTGTTCGTACATATTTTGGTCGTCGAAAATAATCACTTATTACGTTCATCTCGTTGTCGAAAGAAGTGAATAATTCGCATTGAGGCACGTGAGGTATCGTGTGCAGTCCTACAGTACGAAGAGGAAAGTATATGGTCTCCAGGTTGCAACACGTATCCTTTGGTTTAGGGGAGCATAAACCTGTATCCAGCAAGACGACCGTGAAAGTGCCTCCCCAAGTAAGAGGTTGAGTGCCGCAAGGCGCTGCCGCGGCGTGTGCTGCCATCTATCACTCCCTCCCACAGTGTTACCGCGTGCAGCGTGGCCTGTACTAAAAGCACGCTTGTATACATTTGTTTTACCCCCATCTTGCCTCTTACCATAAGATAACAACTGTTTACATATTTGGATGTTTGTTATTTGCACTCGACCATTTTATTCTTCCAGATAAGATCTTTGACGGTGTAGATGTGCGATATATGATCAAGAGTTGGAACAATAAACTAGGGTATAGCGTGGGCTTCCAGGTGACAGCGAGTGTTTGTCACTGTGATGATGGGTATCTTAGAAATGCATATTGAGTGTGTTGTAAGACTGATTAGACTGTGGGTCTGGAGGGCATCGCGAATGTGTGCCGGCTCAGACTCGAAACAACTTAATGCCATTAAAGGAGATCATTTTTTTTTTTTAGCAAAGACAAATTCTCGGAAAAAAGTAAATTTGAGCATTTATTGAAACTGATTGAAAGCCATGTTGTTGTGGTCCTCAGGTATAAGTTAGATTACTAAGCCTTAATTGTTGATTCTACTTTAGAATGTCAAAGCGACTTAAGAAAATGGATTCTTAAGAATACTTCATAGTGAATATCTTAGAATTCTAGGGATAAAAGGGATATATGAACATAAACGCTTTGATATCCAAGATTCTGCGTGGAAAGAACAATGGAATCAAAAATAAAAGAAATTCTGTGGTAAGATATTAAGGTGAGGGACCAAGTGATCTTCAAATTGTTGAATCGAAGTCTTTTTGTCTTCACATTCCATTAAGTATTGAGATATTGTATAACCGTAGAATGGAGGCAGCAAGGGTATCGTAGATCAGAATTCTACAGTTGATACACATATTTCACTAACGTACGTCCATAACTCACCATGCTGATATACGGTACACGCCCAAAACCCAACCCAACTGTTTATCCCCGCCCAACACCTATCGGGTTCATCAATGGACGGGTACCTGGCGTAAGCTTGGGTGTGTTGATGTGTCTGTATTCATACATCTAAGACTAAGTGTATATAAATATATATATATATATATATATATATATATATATATATATATCTTTGTTTTTTATTATACTTTGTCGCTGTCTCCCGCGTTAGCGAGGTAGCGCAAGGAAACAGACGAAAGAATGGCCCAACCCACCAACGTACACATGTATATACATAAACGCCCACACACGCACATATACATACCTATACATTTCAACGTATATATGCATATAAATACACAGACCTATACACATATATACATGTACATATTCATACTTGCTGCCTTCATCCATTCCCACCGTTACCCCACCACACATGAAATAGCACCCCCTACCCCTGCTCGCGCGCGAGGTAGCGCTAGGAAAAGACAACAAAGGCCACATTCGTTCACACAGGCTCTAGCTGTCATTGGTAATGCACCGAAACCACAGCTCCCTTTCTACATACAGGCACCACAAAACTTTCCATGGTTTACCCCAAACGCTTCATATGCCCTGGTTCAATCCATTGACAGCACGTCGACCCCGGTATACCACATCGTACCAATTCACTCTATTCCTTGCACGCCTTTCACCCTCCAGTATGTTCAGGCCCCGATCGCTCAAAATCTTTTTCACTCCATCCTTCTACCTCCAATTTGGTCTCCCACTTCTTGTTCCCTCCACCTCTGACACATATATCGTCTTTGTCAATCTTTCCTCACTCATTCTCTCCATGTGACTAAACCATTTTGATACACCCTCTTCTGCTCTTTTAACTACACTCTTTATACTACCACACATCTCACTTACCCTTTCATTACTTACCCGATCAAACCACCTCACACCACATATTGTCCGCAAACATTTCATTTTCAACACATCCACCCTCCTCCGCACAACCCTATCTATAGCCCATGCCTCGCAACCATATAACATTGTTGGAACCAATATTCCTTCAAATATACCCATATATATATATATATATATATATATATATATATATATATATATATATATATATATATATATATATATATATATATTAATTATACTTTGTCGCCGTCTCCCGCGTTAGCGAGGTAGCGCAAGGACACAGACAAAAGAATGGCCCAACCCACCCACATACACATGTATATACATACACGTCCACACACAGCACATATACATATCTATACATCTCAACGTATACATATATATGCACACACAGACATATATATATATATATATATATATATATATATATATATATATATATATATATATATATATATATATATATATATATATATATATATATATATATATATATATATATATATATATATATATATATATATATATATATATATATATATATATATATATATGTACATAATTCATACTGTCCGCCCTTATTCATTCCCGTCGCCACCCCACCACACATGGAATGAAAACCCCCTCCCCCCGCATGTGCGTGAGGTAGAGCAAGGAAAAGACAACAAAGGCCACATTCATTCACACTCAGTCTAGCTGTCATGTATAATGCACCGAAACCACAGCTCCCTTTCCACATCCAGGCCCCACACAACTTTCCATGGTTTACCCCAGACGCTTCACATGCCCTGATTCAATCCATTGACAGCACGTCGACCCCGGTATACCACATCGTTCCAATTCACTCTATTCCTTGCACGCCTTTCACCCTCCTGCATGTTCAGGCCCCCATCACTCAAAATCTTTTTCCCTCCATCTTTCCACCTCCAATTTGGTCTCCCACTTCTCCTCGTTCCCTCCTCCTCTGACACATATATCCTTTTGGTCAATCTTTCCTCACTCATTCTCTCCATGTGACCAGACCATTTCAATGCACCCTCTTCTGCTTTCTCAACCATACTCTTTTTATTACCGCCCATTTCTCTTACCCTTTCATTACTTACTCGATCAAACCACCTCACACCACATATTGTCCTCAAACATCTCATTTCCAGCACATCCACCCTCCTCCGCACAACTACATCCATAGCCCACGCCTCGCAATCATATAACATTGTTGGAACCACTATTCCTTCAAACATACCCATTTTTGCTTTCCGAGATAATGTTCTCGACTTCCACTCATTCTTCAAGGCTCCCAGAATTTTCGCCCCCTCCCCCACCCTATGATTCACTTCCGCTTCCATGGTTCCATCCGCTGCTAAATCCACTCCCAGATATCTAAAACACTTCACTTCCTCCAGTTTTTTTCCATTCAAACTTACCTCCCAATTGACTTGACCCTCAACTATACTATACCTAATAACCTTGCTCTTATTCACATTTGCTCTTAACTTTCTTCTTTCACGCACTTTACAAAACTCAGTCACCAGCTTCTGCAGTTTCTCACATGAATCAGCCACCAGCGGTGTATCATCAGCGAACAACAACTGACTCACTTCCCAAGCTCTCTCATCAACAACAGACTGCATACTTGCCCCTCTTTCCAAAACTTTTGCATTTACCTCCCTAACAACCCCATCCATAAACCAACATTCACTGAGAACCAATCACTTTCCTCTCTTCCTACACGTACACATGCCTTACATCCTCTATAAAAACTTTTCACTGCTTCTAATAACTTGCCTCCCACACCATATATTCTTAATATCTTCCACAGAGCATCTGTATCAACTCTATCATATGCCTTCTATATATATATATAAAAGTTGGAAACAGTAGACGAGTAGGGAGTGTACATAAGATACGGGTAAAACTACTAGGAAGCGGAAAATGGGAAGTGTCAAGTGTTTTCATATACTACACTGCCAAAACAATGTATTGCACGAAAGTGCTTGGCACTTCGTGTTTTCTGTTCCCTGTGGGTTTACTTGTGTATTCAAGGTTAAGACACAGGTCAACACGAGTCTAAAACCCTTCCCTCCGCATGATACAAGCAGCTATCACACACACACACACACACACACACACACACGTGGGAGTTGATCAGGGGTCGTGTTGATGCAGCTTGACCATTCCTTAGAACTTGCTTGACGTGTGTTACCATCACCAGTGCACAGGTGCAGAAAGCGCAACACAAATGGGCCCCCCTGCTGGTCGGGAGTTAGACATTTGACCATTATTTGTTTTGCTGATGTTGGTATGTGTTGTGATGTACTTGTTGCATGACATATGAATGATCATCACTCCCTTCGCTGTCACAATGGCCCGTGATTGCGTAAACCCCAAGCGCCAGACTAACACAGTAAAAGTGACTAAACCAAACTTAAGGTGACAGCTGATGGCCGGGGAGTTCAGGTTAAATTTGATAATTTGTTCGTACATATTTTGGTCGTCGAAAAAAAATCACTTATTACGTTCTTTCTCGTTGTCGAAAGAAGTGAAAAAATTCGCATTGAGGCACGTGAGGTATCGTGTGCATTTCCTACAGTACGAAGAGGAAAGTATATGGTCTCCAGGTTGCAACACGTATCCTTTGGTTTAGGGGAGCATAAACCTGTATCCAGCAAGACGACCGTGAAAGTGCCTCCCCAAGTAAGAGGTTGAGTGCCGCAAGGCGCTGCCGCGGCGTGTGCTGCCATCTATCACTCCCTCCCACAGTGTTACCGCGTGCAGCGTGGCCTGTACTAAAAGCACGCTTGTATACATTTGTTTTGCCCCCATCTTGCCTCTTACCATAAGATAACAACTGTTTACATATTTGGAAGTTTGTTATTTGCACTCGACCATTTTATTCTTCCAGATAAGATCTTTGACGGTGTAGATGTGCGATATATGATCAAGAGTTGGAACAATAAACTAGGGTATAGCGTGGGCTTCCAGGTGACAGCGAGTGTTTGTCACTGTGATGATCGGTATCTTAGAAATGCATATTGAGTGTGTTGTAAGACTGATTAGACTGTGGGTCTGGAGGGCATCGCGAATGTGTGCCGGCTCAGACTCGAAACAACTTAATGCCATTAAAGGAGATCATTTTTTTTTTTAGCAAAGACAAATTCTCGGAAAAATGTAAATTTGAGCATTTATTGAAACTGATTGAAAGCCATGTTGTTGTGGTCCTCAGGTATAAGTTAGATTACTAAGCCTTAATTGTTGATTCTACTTTAGAATGTCAAAGCGACTCAAGAAAATGGATTCTTAAGAATACTTCATAGTGAATATCTTAGAATTCTAGGGATAAAAGGGATATATGAACATAAACGCTTTGATATCCAAGATTCTGCGTGGAAAGAACAATGGAATCAAAAATAAAAGAAATTCTGTGGTAAGATATTAAGGTGAGGGACCAAGTGATCTTCAAATTGTTGAATCGAAGTCTTTTTGTCTTCACATTCCATTAAGTATTGAGATATTGTATAACCGTAGAATGGAGGCAGCAAGGGTATCGTAGATCAGAATTCTACAGTTGATACACATATTTCACTAACGTACGTCCATAACTCACCATGCTGATATACGGAACACGCCCAAAACCCAACCCAACTGTTTATCCCCGCCCAACACCAATCGGGTTCATCAATGGACGGGTACCTGGCGTAAGCTTGGGTGTGTTGATGTGTCTGTATTCATACATCTAAGACTAAGTGTATATAAATATATATATATATATATATATATATATATATATATATATATCTTTGTTTTTTATTATACTTTGTCGCTGTCTCCCGCGTTAGCGAGGTAGCGCAAGGAAACAGACGAAAGAATGGCCCAACCCACCAACGTACACATGTATATACATAAACGCCCACACACGCACATATACATACCTATACATTTCAACGTATATATGCATATAAATACACAGACCTATACACATATATACATGTACATATTCATACTTGCTGCCTTCATCCATTCCCACCGTTACCCCACCACACATGAAATAGCACCCCCTACCCCTGCTCGCGCGCGAGGTAGCGCTAGGAAAAGACAACAAAGGCCACATTCGTTCACACAGGCTCTAGCTGTCATTGGTAATGCACCGAAACCACAGCTCCCTTTCTACATACAGGCACCACAAAACTTTCCATGGTTTACCCCAAACGCTTCATATGCCCTGGTTCAATCCATTGACAGCACGTCGACCCCGGTATACCACATCGTACCAATTCACTCTATTCCTTGCACGCCTTTCACCCTCCAGTATGTTCAGGCCCCGATCGCTCAAAATCTTTTTCACTCCATCCTTCTACCTCCAATTTGGTCTCCCACTTCTTGTTCCCTCCACCTCTGACACATATATCGTCTTTGTCAATCTTTCCTCACTCATTCTCTCCATGTGACTAAACCATTTTGATACACCCTCTTCTGCTCTTTTAACTACACTCTTTATACTACCACACATCTCACTTACCCTTTCATTACTTACCCGATCAAACCACCTCACACCACATATTGTCCGCAAACATTTCATTTTCAACACATCCACCCTCCTCCGCACAACCCTATCTATAGCCCATGCCTCGCAACCATATAACATTGTTGGAACCAATATTCCTTCAAATATACCCATATATATATATATATATATATATATATATATATATATATATATATATATATATATATATATATATATATATATATATATATATATATATTAATTATACTTTGTCGCCGTCTCCCGCGTTAGCGAGGTAGCGCAAGGACACAGACAAAAGAATGGCCCAACCCACCCACATACACATGTATATACATACACGTCCACACACAGCACATATACATATCTATACATCTCAACGTATACATATATATGCACACACAGACATATATATATATATATATATATATATATATATATATATATATATATATATATATATATATATATATATATATATATATATATATATATATATATATATATATATATATATATATATGCTCTGTGGAAGGTATTAAGAATATATGGTGTGGGAGGAAAGTTGTTAGAAGCAGTGAAAAGTTTTTATCGAGGACGTAAGGCATGTGTACGTGTAGGAAGAGAGGAAAGTGATTGGTTCTCAGTGAATGTAGGTTTGCGGCAGGGGTGTGTGATGTCTCCATGGTTGTTTAATTTGTTTATGGATGGGGTTGTTAGGGAGGTAAATGCAAGAGTCCTGGAAAGAGGGGCAAGTATGAAGTCTGTTGGGGATGAGAGAGCTTGGGAAGTGAGTCAGCTGTTGTTCGCTGATGATACAGCGCTGGTGGCTGATTCATGTGAGAAACCGCAGAAGCTGGTGACTGAGTTTGGTAAAGTGTGTGGAAGAAGAAAGTTAAGAGTAAATGTGAATAAGAGCAAGGTTATTAGGTACAGTAGGGTTGAGGGTCAAGTCAATTGGGAGGTGAGTTTGAATGGAGAAAAACTGGAGGAAGTGAAGTGTTTTAGATATCTGGGAGTGGATCTGTCAGCGGATGGAACCATGGAAGCGGAAGTGGATCATAGGGTGGGGGAGGGGGCGAAAATTTTGGGAGCCTTGAAAAATGTGTGGAAGTCGAGAACATTATCTCGGAAAGCAAAAATGGGTATGTTTGAAGGAATAGTGGTTCCAACAATGTTGTATGGTTGCGAGGCGTGGGCTATGGATAGAGTTGTGCGCAGGAGGATGGATGTGCTGGAAATGAGATGTTTGAGGACAATGTGTGGTGTGAGGTGGTTTGATCGAGTAAGTAACGTAAGGGTAAGAGAGATGTGTGGAAATAAAAAGAGCGTGGTTGAGAGAGCAGAAGAGGGTGTTTTGAAATGGTTTGGGCACATGGAGAGAATGAGTGAGGAAAGATTGACCAAGAGGATATATGTGTCGGAGGTGGAGGGAACGAGGAGAAGAGGGAGACCAAATTGGAGGTGGAAAGATGGAGTGAAAAAGATTTTGTGTGATCGGGGCCTGAACATGCAGGAGGGTGTAAGGAGGGCAAGGAATAGAGTGAATTGGAGCGATGTGGTATACAGGGGTTGACGTGATGTCAGTGGAGTGAATCAAGGCATGTGAGGCGTCTGGGGTGGACCATGGAAAGCTGTGTAGGTATGTATATTTGCGTGTGTGGACATGTGTATGTACATGTGTATGGGGGGGGGGGTTGGGCCATTTCTTTCATCTGTTTCCTTGCGCTACCTCGCAAACGCGGGAGACAGCGACAAAGTATAAAAAAAAAAAAAAAAAAAAAAAAAAAAAATATATATATATATATATATATATATATATATATATATATATATATATATATATACACATGTACATAATTCATACTGTCCGCCCTTATTCATTCCCGTCGCCACCCCACCACACATGGAATGAAAACCCCCTCCCCCCGCATGTGCGTGAGGTAGAGCAAGGAAAAGACAACAAAGGCCACATTCATTCACACTCAGTCTAGCTGTCATGTATAATGCACCGAAACCACAGCTCCGTTTCCACATCCAGGCCCCACACAACTTTCCATGGTTTACCCCAGACGCTTCACATGCCCTGATTCAATCCACTGACAGCACGTCGACCCCGGTATACCACATCGTTCCAATTCACTCTATTCCTTGCACGCCTTTTACCCTCCTGCATGTTCAGGCCCCCATCACTCAAAATCTTTTTCCCTCCATCTTTCCATCTCCAATTTGGTCTCCCACTTCTCCTCGTTCCCTCCTCCTCTGACACATATATCCTCTTGGTCAATCTTTCCTCACTCATTCTCTCCATGTGACCAAACCATTTCAATACACCCTCTTCTGCTTTCTCAACCATACTCTTTTTATTACCGCCCATTTCTCTTACCCTTTCATTACTTACTCGATCAAACCACCTCACACCACAGATTGTCCTCAAACATCTCATTTCCAGCACATCCACCCTCCTCCGCACAACTACATCCATAGCCCACGCCTCGCAATCATATAACATTGTTGGAACCACTATTCCTTCAAACATACCCATTTTTGCTTTCCGAGATAATGTTCTCGACTTCCACACATTCTTCAAGGCTCCCAGAATTTTCGCCCCCTCCCCCACCCTATGATTCACTTCCGCTTCCATGGTTCCATCCGCTGCTAGATCCACTCCCAGATATCTAAAACACTTCACTTCCTCCAGTTTTTTTCCATTCAAACTTACCTCCCAATTGACTTGACCCTCAACCATACTATACCTAATAACCTTGCTCTTATTCACATTTGCTCTTAACTTTCTTCTTTCACGCACTTTACAAAACTCAGTCACCAGCTTCTGCAGTTTCTCACATGAATCAGCCACCAGCGGTGTATCATCAGCGAACAACAACTGACTCACTTCCCAAGCTCTCTCATCAACAACAGACTGCATACTTGCCCCTCTTTCCAAAACTTTTGCATTTACCTCCCTAACAACCCCATCCATAAACCAACATTCACTGAGAACCAATCACTTTCCTCTCTTCCTACACGTACACATGCCTTACATCCTCTATAAAAACTTTTCACTGCTTCTAATAACTTGCCTCCCACACCATATATTCTTAATATCTTCCACAGAGCATCTCTATCAACTCTATCATATGCCTTCTATATATATATAAAAGTTGGAAACAGTAGACGAGTAGGGAGTGTACATAAGATACGGGTAAAACTACTAGGAAGCGGAAAATGGGAAGTGTCAAGTGTTTTCATATACTACACTGCCAAAACAATGTATTGCACGAAAGTGCTTGGCACTTCGTGTTTTCTGTTCCCTGTGGGTTTACTTGTGTATTCAAGGTTAAGACACAGGTCAACACGAGTCTAAAACCCTTCCCTCCGCATGATACAAGCAGCTATCACACACACACACACACACACACACACACACACACACACACACACACACACACACAGACCGCTAATCCCCCCAGCGTATGTTTCCAAGTCACACTGAAAGTTCCAGCTGACACTAGTAATGCTGATTGCTGATATCTGGTCTTAAACGATGATAATGATAATGATGTTAACAATGCTGATAATGAGAATGATGATAACAATGAAGATAATGATAATGATGATAACAATGTTGATAATGAGAATGATGATAACAATGATGATAATGATAATGATGATAACAATGATGATAATGATAATGATGATAGCAATGATGATAATGAGAATAATGATAACAATGATGATAATGATAATGATGATAGCAATGATGATAATGAGAATAATGATAACAATGATGATAATAAGAATGATGATAACAATGATGATAATGAGAATGATGATAACAATGATGACAGTGAGAATGATGATAACTGGTGATAATGAGAATGATGATAACTGATGATAATGAGAATAATGATAACAATGATGATAACAATACTGAAGTTTAACACTGAGTAGTATAATGATGATACTGATGATAAAGATGATAGGTGAGTGTTATGGCTTTAATGATTATGACAGTATTACCAATATCATTGTATGATAATGATGAGAATAATGATAACGATAATTAGAGTGATGATACTACTGACAGTATTAGTAATGATAGTTATGATGATAATATCAGTTACACTAGAAATTATAACAATATCAACTTACAAGCAACACAGAGACATTCTGATAGTAATAATAGTAATAATGATAATAATAATAATAATAATAATAATGATAATAATAATAATAATAATAATAATAATAATAATAATAATAATAATAATGATAATGATAGTAATAATAATAATAATAATAATAATAATAATAATAATAATAATAATAATAATAATAATAATAATGATGATAATTATAGAAATATTTCCATTATTATCATAATATTATTACTGTTTTTATCAATATTAGTAATAACAGTAGTAACAATGATTCAAATATCTATCATGATAATGATAGTGATAAAATGATAATAATATGATAATATATATTGGTTTCAAAACTCGACATCTTACCTCATCCCTCAGTTTACGTTTTATAATTCTCGACTTCTTTACTGCCTTTTCTCATTTCTTTTTCTTTTCCTCTTCGTTGATCCTCCATTTCCGCGTTTTCTATCTCGTCATTTTCTCTCACTTCATGTATCTATGTTTTTTTGATGCTTGCCTCGATATTCTCCCTCTGTTATCTTGCTTCTCTTCGCTTAACCTTCCTTTGCTCACTGCCTCGTCTCCCTCCCTTGCACGGTGAGCGATCAGCGTTACGCCTACCCCAGGTATAATTTTGTCATAGGTACGTGTAGGTATGTAAATCCTCTCTCTCTCTCTCTCTCTCTCTCTCTCTCTCTCTCTCTCTCTCTCTCTCTCTCTCTCTCTCTCTCTCTCTCTCTCTCTCTCTCCTCGTTACCCGCTTTCCCCTCCCATTTCCTTTTCCTCCTCCCATTTTATCTGATCTTGGTCTTTCCCTTTCCCCTTTCATTCCTCGTCATCTCTTCGTTTCATAATCTTTCCCACCATACCGGTAGTCCTCATCCCTTTCCATCTCCTTCTTATTCCTCCCCTTTTCCTCTTCTTTCTTCTTCACACTCTTGCTTCTGCCTCCTCTCTCCTACTTCCCTCCCTCCTCCTTCCACCTATCGTGTCCTCCTCACGTGAAGCAGCCCACCTCCTCCCATGTATAGACATAGCGGCGTAAGTCAAGCAGTTTGTCATTTTGCTGGGGATCTTGTCGGGCCGTGTTGTTGTCATTACAACCTCGGCCTTCCTTAGAATCTCAAACAACCCACACTTCTTTCACAACCCTACCGTCTGCTCTTATAAGCCAGTGGTCTTCTTTCACAACCCCCAATTGTTTGCTTTCAGAAGCCTTGAGCTTCCTTTCACAACCTCACTATCTCCTTTCATAACCCTACTTCCTCCCTTCATGACCCTACCGCCTTCCTTCACAAGCCCATGGTAACCATTTACAACCCCAGCGTCTCCTCTCACAAGCTAATGGTCTCCTTTTACAAATCCACGGTCTCCCTTTACAACCCCACAGCCTCCTTTCACAACCCCACCGCCTCCTTTCATGGAGTAGGCGTTTGCAAGTGCGACCTCGTCTGTTTCACAATCCAAACATTTCTGTTCAGACTGACTCTCTCTCTCTCTCTCTCTCTCTCTCTCTCTCTCTCTCTCTCTCTCTCTCTCTCTCTCTCTCTCTCTCTCTCTCTCTCTCTCTCTCTCTCTCTCTCTCTGTTCGTAGATACGTAGGTGGATTTTATTCTCTTCTGTCTTAGACGAAATCTCGTCGTAGGTACTCGTAGTTAGGTTTCTCTGTCTGTCTGTCTGTCTGTCTGTCTGTCTCTCTCTCTCTCTCTCTCTCTCTCTCTCTCTCTCTCTCTCTCTCTCTCTCTCTCTCTCTCTCTCTCTCTCTCTCTCCCTTGAAGGTGGGTCCTCTCCCATCTTTTATACCGCATAAAAAGTAGCCCTCTATTGTAAAGCTATTTTGTAAAGAGAGGCATGAAACAAACTTTTTTTTTTCTTTCTCGTTTCATTACTGTGGGTTCAATGGGCTTTAGGGTTAAGGTGGGCAAGGCTGGGAGTGGTTGGGGGTTGTGTATCACTGCTGGGCCCAGGGTCGGTCCAACGTGCGGTGCAGCCAACACGCTCCTGCTTCGTTTCGTTATGAGCCGAGAAACAACACGGGGAAAAAAGTCAATATCACACATATTGTGCGCTGTTTGTGGTGACTAATGACTTGTGTACAAAGGGAATTTCTAAATACACACAGAAAGTTAAGTGTAATTTTGCATGAAGCTCGTTCGCTCCAGCGGAATATAGTGCAGTGATGGGGTTTGTGGCTTGGTTATAATATTACTCAATGTGAAATGTACTCCCTCAGTAAGAGGTAGAATACCATGGCCACATAATGTATTCTTGCAACTACACCTGCTGGGTAGACAATCCGGTGTACCTGCGTCGTTGTGGAAAGGACTGTATATAATATACTGGTACAAGTAATAAGCCAAATGTGTGAGAGTGTGTGTGTGTGTGTGTGTGTGTATGTGTGTGTGTGTGTGTGTGTGTGTGTGTGTGTGGGTGGGTGGGTGTGCTGAATTGATCAAATGATAATAACACAGGAAATGATAAACAAGAAGGAAATGAACGTACACATAAAGTATGGTTTTAATTACATAACTTCAGGACCCCCTCCCTCTTATGGGGCTCCGGCAGCTCAGAGGCTACGCTCCGAGCGAGAGCTGGGAAACGAGGATGACCTACGGCGCGAGAAGTTCCTCGCTGAGATTATGACGATGACTCGGCTTCCAATGTAACCACATAAAGGCGGACTCCGGTAACACCACTATACCACAGGAAGAGGAAAATGCGAAGTGTCAAGCGCTTTCGTATATTACATTTTTGTACATTTCGTATATTACATTTTTGTACATTTCGTATTTTCCATTCCCTTATTACTTACCTTGCATCTTATGTACACTCGCTACTCGTGTATTTCACAAAAGAACACATGATTGAGTAATATGTTGGTAGCCACAAGGAAAGTGAAACACGAATATCCGAGCGCTCTCTTGAGTGTACTCGTCTTGGAGGATACAGATATAATGAATAGGTTTTACACGTATTGCGTATGACCTCGTCACGTGAGGGGTCATGTGGGAAGGTCAAGTAAAAACTGTGACCACTAAAGGCAAGCGTCGGGTGACCAAAGGTAAGTGTTAGGTTATGGATTTACTCATAAACTTGAACTTGTCGACGGTTCTTCCCTTTATGTAGGAATCCGATCCATCTATCTATCTATCTATCTATATCTATATATATATATATATATATATATATATATATATATATATATATATATATATATATATATATATATTATTTTTTTTATTTTGCTTTGTCGCTGTCTCCTGCGTTTGCGAGGTAGCGCAAGGAAACATATATATATATATATATATATATATATATATATATATATATATATATATCTAAAGTGAGGTTGAGATAATCATGAAAGCTGTGTTTGATGATGCTAGATACTATAATATTTTTATCTACGAATGAAAGACAAGATACAATTCTGAGAATTGTACCAGTCAGCAGGGCGGTTGAAGTCTTGCTTATGCAAGAATAGAACATTTGATAATTGTCCTACACAAACATTGTACTGATGCTGCTTTCTTCATCAATTCAGTTCTTTTCCACTTTGTCCCAAGTGAAAAGTTACCTTGGTGAGTCTATTTCACTAGAAGTACAGTCCCGTCAAAGAACTTTTCACTCTGCAAGAGTCCATCTCTTCCCTGCTACTGGCAGTAAGGCAGCTATAGACTACAGGAGAGTTTGGAATAAGATCCCAAGTAGCACCAGGACTCTTTCTCAAATAAGGTACCGGGGTATCTATGTATATGTGTGGCTGGGAGGGTCTGTGGGGCCTGGATGTGAATAAGGAGCTGTGGTTTCGGTGCATTACACACGACAGCTAGAGACTGAGTGTGAACGATGTGGCCTTTGTTGTCTGTTTTCCTGATGGTACCTAACTGAAGCAGGGGTTAGCGATGCTGTTTCACGTGGGGCGGGGTAGCGCCAGAATGGATGAAGGCAAGTATGAGTATGTACATGTTTATATATATATATATATATATATATATATATATATATATATATATATATATATATATATATATATATATATTTTTATTATTATTACGCTTTGTCGCTGTCTCCTGCGTTTGCGAGGTAGCGCAAGGAAACAGACGAAAGAAATGGCCCAACCCACCCCCATACACTTGTATATACATACACGTCCACACACGCAAATATACATACCTATACATCTCAATGTACACATATATATATATATACAAACACAGACACATACATATATACCCATGCACACAATTCACACTGTCTGCCTTTATTCATTCCCATCGCCACCTCGCCACACATGGAATACCATCCCACACCCCCCTCATGTGTGCGAGGTAGTGCTAGGAAAAGACAACAAAGGCCCCATTCGTTCACACTCGGTCTCTAGCTGTCATGCAATAATGCCCGAAACCACAGTTCCCTTTCCACATCTTATCATAAACTTATCCATTAAGTTAGCAAAGAAATCATTTTATAGAGTTGAGCCCAAACCTCCCATTGACACCAAGGATCTTTTAGTTCTCCCTTTTAATAATACTTTCCCTTTGCTTCCCATGTTGCTTAAA
>NC_092238.1:14923808-14926308 GCF_036320965.1 Panulirus ornatus | reverse complement strand
ACAAAGAAAACGTATTCTCTTAGAAGAGAATCGGATAGCGCAATTGGACATCACGAAAGAGGAGCATTGTAACGATACGATCTTAAGTTAATAAGATGTTTGTGGTAAAGCATTAAGGTAAGGAGATAGACAGGAGACCTCTACCAAGACTACCCTGGTGGAGTTGATTACACTGCGTGTTAGGCTAGGCTTTGATACTGAGATTGACGTGTTTTGTAATATAATGCAAGGTCATCATAGAGGGTCTGTTATAAGGGTCGCTGAGTCACCAGTGGAATGAATAATGAAGTTGTCACTGACCTCGCCTGGGGTAGGTTACCCCCCTCTTCCCCTCCCCTTGCAACCCGGCCTCCTCCGTCTTCCCCGTGGATGTCGCTACAGGAAGTGTTTGTGGACAGAATTGGTTCACAGCTTTCTGTTAGTTATGAAATGAGAAAATAATGACTCTGTGGTGTATCACACACACACACACACACACACACACACACACACACACACACACATAGCTTTATGCATTAGCCCTGCCTTATGTCAGAAATCGAAGGCAGTCGTAATTGGGTGGATAGGTACTCTCTCTCTCTCTCTCTCTCTCTCTCTCTCTCTCTCTCTCTCTCTCTCTCTCTCTCTCTCTCTCTCTCTCTCTCTCTCTCTCTCTCTCTCTCTCCCTTACCAGCTCGTACATACTCATCAGACGAATATGTTCGTGACACTGCGCCAACTCGTCTGGTGTTGCACTAACTTCGTCTGGTGTTGCACTAACTTCGTCTGGTGTTGCACAACTTCGTCTGGTGTTGCACAACTTCGTCTGCTGTTGCACCAACTTCGTCCCATCATATCAGATTTACTGTCTGTATCATAGTGTGTTTCCATTGGTAAAATTAGTTAATGTAGCCTTGAAGACGTAGTTGATATATACTCAACTGTTCAGGAATTCAGAATAAACATTGCATGCGTTCCATCATTGACAAGACTTAACATCGTAGAATGGCTTATGTATCATATCGATAGGTCAGTTATCATACATACAGATATGACGCTAACGTAAACAGGTCTTTGGTAAACAGAGTGAGCAATCTCTGTTGGCAGTTACTGGTCATCTGCACTCATTCTTCCCTGCATAAAACCTTCGACCATGATGAAGGAAGACTTGATCCTATGCTGATCAAACGTCACACCATCACCCAGGAGAGGGAAGCAGCGTTGTGTTCAAAGTGCTCAGTGAAACAAGATTCCTATGACACGTACATGTATCAAGGTATACAATTTTCACACCTGCATCATACACGTATAGCAAAAGTCTGGACTATGCATGGCTATACGTGACTACCAGAACAGATCCAGGTACATAACTAGAGACATACACATTTGACCCATAACGTAGCACATACTATAGCAATTTCACGTGCCATTAAAAACTGAACATTGACTTCCGGCTGCGCGACTCTGCCCTCATACCGTTGATCACGACCGCTTCCCAGGATCATATTTACGGTCCCCATGACTCACCTGGAAATGGCTTGGGTTTGTCTTCCTAATACTTACCAAGTGGTGAGGTTAACTTGCAGCTGAGGTCCTTACTGTCTCCTGTGTTCTATGCTACCAATTATTTTCTCCCCGAAGATATTGTACATTACAGCATTTTCTGTTAACTGGTCATATATATATAGATATTTTTCCATACATGTTCGTTATTTTCTTTATGAGTAAGGTAGCGTCCAGAAGAGAGGACTTATTTTTTTCTTACTGTTTTAGTCAAATTCAAGGGCTGTTTGCTAAACTATTGTGAAGACATAATTTCTTCCATAGACATAAAACAGACATCCTTAGAATTATATAAATATATCCACGATATATATATATATATATATATATATATGTATATATATATATATATATATATATATATATATATATATATATATATATATATATATATATATGTATATATATATATATATATATATATATATATATATATATATATATATATATATATATATACATATATATATATATATATATATATATATATATATATATATATATATATATATATATATATATATATTCCTGAGTCCACGGGGAAAATGAAACGATAAAAAAAAATGTTCCTAAGTGCACTCTCGTGTCATGATCACATCATCAGGGGAGACACAGGAGAGAAAAAACAGTGTCAGTCAGTCAGTTAGTGAAGGTCTATGCAAATTGGATGATTTTATTGTTGATACGAATTGTAAACAATTCACCTTCTTGTACACCACATGATAAGCTTATGATACGCTCGTTGTCTGTCTTGGACAATCATATGTTTGCCAAATGGCGTCCTAGCTACGTCACTTCGTTGTATATCAACTGATTGTTATTTCTCTCTTCTCTCTTTCTTGATGATGTGATTATTACACGAAAGAGCACTTGGGAACTTACTGTTTCATTTTCCCCGTGGACTCGTCGGAATATATATGTATATATATATATATATATATATATATATATATATATA